>NW_010363899.1:0-100183 GCF_000414095.1 Morus notabilis | reverse complement strand
ATATATAAGAAAAAAAAACAAAAGTTCATGGATTTTGCAGTGCAGAAGCAATGTGATTGCAAGCTATACTTGCTGTAACTTGCTATATGTCTATATATATATATATATATATATATATATATATATATCAACCAAGTGAAGCGACAGAAGGACTTCGATTCCTTTTGAAATTAGAAGATCAAAACAAATCAAATCATAACAAATCCAATCCAAATGGTAGATTTGATTTTGAATTTTGAAATTCAAAAAAAAAAAAAGGAGAAAGACAATAAATTTCAAAATAAATTCGGAATATTAAATACCCCAAAATTTAAAGTGCACAAATTGGGCCCTCTATGGTCCCTAACTCCAAAAAGATGAGTCCATTGTCTCATAAAACCATATGGTGATTAAATACAATTTTCAAATCCCAAATTCAAATCAAAAAAATCTCAACACCAAATTCAAAAAGGATCGTTTAATTCCTCATAAGGTCATATACCGAGAAATTATCTAAATACAACTTTCAAATCCAAACTCTAAAGTAAAATTCCAAATCGAATTTTAAAACATCTTTGAATTCCTCCTATGGTCATATATCGGGAAATTCTTCAAAATCCAAATTCAAAACTCAAAAACTACGATTGACTTGATTCCCTATGGGATATGTAGGCAACCTAAAAATTTAAGTGCAGTTTCAAGATCAAATTCAATCCTGAATTTCTCCTATGGTCATATATCGAGGAATTCTCCAAAATTTAAATTCAAATTCAAGAACTACGATTGACTTGATTTCTTATGGGATATGTAGGCAACCTAAAATTTAGTGCAGTTTCAAGATTAAATTCAATCCTAAAAATCCTCATAATAGACAAAATCAAAACAAAACTAAATCAAATTTCAAAGTGCGTTGATTCCTCATAAGGTCATACACCAAGGAATTATCTAAAATTTTCAAACCCAAAATTCGAACTACAAGTGGCTTGATCCCTTAACGGGGTATGTAGGCAACTCGACAAAATTCACTGAGTTTAGCCGCAATTTTAAATCAACCCAAATTCACAGAAAATAGAATTTACTGTTTTAATTGGAATCAAAAGGTTTTCCCTTGTACCAAGGGATTGTAATTAAGAGGTTATTCTTATAATCTTGAATGAGTCGAACTAAAAATAATAAACTCCTATAGGTGAAATTATGTTGTGTGAAATATTATTTCAACATTAATAAATATTTTCACTCAACAATTATCATTAATAGAAAGTTTTCATATTTCCACGGGTGGTGTTTTATATTGCTCACTAATAAAATGTGAGTCTTGTAGTGTAGGATCCACATTCTATTAGTGATGGTGTTTAGTATCAGTGGTGCTTCTAAGCATTTTTCTTTTAAGTCTAAACAATTTGTAAAGCCAGGGTGGACTACCCCTAAAAAAAGTTTCTTGACAATTTAGTCCTTAATGTTATAAAATAGTAGCAATTAATTCTAACCATTAAGGGGTCATTTGTTTCATATGCTTAAACTCAAATCATTGATTCTGTTATAGTGTAAAGCTCTCACATAAAATTTGAATTTCAAATGTTAAAATGAAAAATTATAGGTCTGAGTATACCTCCCAAACGGATCCTAAACATGAATTAGATTTTGGACGGGAGTAGTTGTAACCATTAAACATTGCTTCGTTCGCTTCACTAGTTCGAATCACAATTTAAATTTTTATATAGTATTTTTCTAATAAAAAATTATTTATTATTTATTTATGTACTACAATATTTTTTCATATGAATTCATTTTTTAACTTAAATTTTCAACTCGTGCGAGTTAAACGAACTATGCTAAATTACTATCCTAAATTAGTGTAGTATGGAGGAAGAAGTTTAATTGCTATATATGAATATCTATTTGATTTTGTCCATGATCCCAATCCCCAATAAAACAAAGTCCCTGGTTTGTTTACCTAATGCGTTGTTAAAACAAAATTCTAGCGTGGCAGTTGAGCAATATTGGTCGTACTTTTCTTTATATTTATTTTATTTTGAGAAAATATAGACAGACGACTGAATAGAAAATGGAACAAGAAAACCTCATCATTATTGAGTTAAACTGATTTTGCATGTAATCAGCCATGAATACACAATACAACGAAACATGAGAATTCTGCGGTATGCAGAAAACCCGAATGGCAGAATTCTATTTTGAACCGTCATATTAATATTAGGTTTGGTTCCGAATGATGTTACATTCGGGGAATTGATTCGTGCGCAAGGAGAGTTGATAAGGCCATGGAGATGATGTTGAGGGACGGTATAGAGCCAGATTTAGGCACATACAACGCGTTGGAGATGCGATTGAAGCTCGAAAACTTGTAGATGAGATGAGAATGAGAGGCTTCAAGCCTTATCGGACTGCTTACACTACGCCCATTGAGGGATGCCTCAAAGAGGGAGATCTGAAATCAGCTATGGAGATTATGAAGGGGATGGTGATGGAAGGCTGGGAGCTTGATGGTGAAGCTTTCATGGCGGTTGTTTCGGGACTATGTAGAGCGGACAATGAGGGAGATTTTCAGCTCTGGATGATAACTAATTCTTACGAGTGATTGGAAAAAGTTTAAGGTGATCTTGGTCTAATTAATTGATTCAGTGAAATTTATTTATATAATTTAGTTGTAGCTATTTTTACTATAGTAGTTAAAAAAAATGTCTAGTTGATACGTGATAGTTAAAATTTGAGTAGTTAAATTGACGTGAAAATTACTAATGAGATGAACCAAAATAAATGTCGATATGAATTATGATCTATAGTTGGAATCTGGCTGATATATTTTGAATGCATATGCTGGCAGGTTATGGTTGGATATAACTTCCATAAATACAAGAGAAAAACTAAGAGAAAATAGATTAGAGAATTAAGAAGAAGAAGAAGAAGATTTAATTATCAACACCAAAAACACGCCAGAAGTCTCCTCGTCCTAGAAACATTAATTAATATAACTTGACATGGTCACAACATGTGATTCACCGACAACGTTAAGTAAATGTTTTAATTCGTGACTAATTTATAATAACATTTCATGAGCTGGGTTATCTTATGACTGATGAATATAATTTCTTGGACTAGAAATATTGACCGTCTCTATACGAAGCAAGTACTAAATAATAAGAACATCTAGATTATATGTGTGTGTGAGCGAGAAAACACCATTTATTGGCTGTTTTGGTTTATAGATTTGAATATAGATTAAAGTTTGTGTAAACAGGAAGAAAAAGGATTTGAATCATAACTTTTTGAAACAAACAAAGGCTATCCACTATTTTGACTTTTGAGACATTTCTCACCTGTTCCAAGTGTATCTTCCGTTTTGTCTGGACCTTTTCAAATTATTTGAAACTTTCAGAGTATTGACTACTAAGTTTCGGAGAGCGATGAGCCAAGGAAAGAGGCTGCGAACATGCAACCAGTTTCAGTTGACAAAGCTTCTTCCAAAATATTTGAAATAAAATTTAAAAAAAAAAAAGAAAAGGGAGCTTTCGCTGTCCTACTAATTTATTTGTTAATTGTTGTTGTTGAGAAATATGTCGAATGCATTATTATATATTTATGTAATTATTTTCTGAAAGTCGTTTGCAATAAGAATTGAGTAATCTATTTTCAGTTGGCATGTGTGTGTCTGTGTGTGATAGTTATGTAGGAATAATGAACATTTTAGCCATACCAATCTTTTTTGTTTTTCCAAATAATGTATCAAAATCTTATTAAATTGAAATCATGGTACGGCTGCCCGTCCCATATGAATTTGATCAAAACGGTTAGAGCTCAAGGCTCACTTACAAACCATCCTGTAGAATTGTTTACACCCATCTAGCGGTCGAAGAAGACCCCTAGGCTCGCTGCAGACTCTGGGCTACAGCCTATAGCTGCAATAACATGCACAAGCCCAATTAGGTTGGCCCGCAGCTATATAAAAAAATGTTATTTTTTTTTAGGGAGAAAGAGGAAAATAGGCCAAGACTTGAGATGAATTAAAATTAATAGGTCAATAGTTTACATGAGTTAATAAATAGGCCAAATTACTGTTTTCGTCCATAACTTGCCTGGTTATGAACCATAACTTGACAAATTATTGTCCATAATTCACAGTTTTTATCCATAACTTATCTGGCTATAAACCATAACTTGACAAGTTTGTCCATAACTTATCTGGTTATGAACCATAATTTGACAAGTTATGACCTATTAATTTCTATAACTAAAAATTAGCCTATATACTTCCTTAAGCTTTTCATATTGACATATTTTTTACTATTTTCCTTTTTTTTAGGCCATCACGGGCCCAGTTGGACTAGTGACTCAAAAAAAACCCAACGGGCTGGAATAAGGATTCGGGTTGAGTTGACACAACCCGGTCCAGCCCTGACCTAGTCAACTGTTGACTTTAACTGTTGCCCTTGACTGTTGACTTTGACTGAAATTTTTTTCCTGGTGCAATATAAATTTAAGTATTGGTATGTTTATATATTTTTTGGGATGAATTAATGTATCTAATAGGATATGGGCTTTTAGTGTATAGTTATAATAGGTTAAAGAAGAAATACTAAAAGATAACAAATAAGCTATTTATATATAGCGGTTATGATCTCCAGATCACACATAACATTTCATTCTTTTTGGCATCCCATCATCAGAGAGAGAGCAGTGAGAAAGCTAAAACGTTCTCTAAGAAAATGTGTTGATCTGGAAGACAAATCGCACAGCTCTAGAGAGTAATTTATTGTAAAATAGATTCATATACACTTCCGCTTATTGATTTATTGATTCTTGGTGATCTAACATGAACGTTCTTAGATTTTATTGGATTACAGTTTTCACCGAATAATATTTTCTAACAATATATATCCATAGAAAGATTTCCTTTCAAACGTCATAAAACAAAATTATAGTCAGTCCCGTCTCAAGACTCAAAAAAAGAAGAGTTTATTTTAAGATTATGGTCACTTTTCCTCTAAGCTGGCATATTATGGCCAAAATCTTAGCTACCATTTTTTATTTAGCTCGTCTCCTCTAATGAATTTATGGTCAACAATGGCACGATTCTTATTTCTATTTGCCCTTTGACCATAAACCTTGGAAGACCATTCTTTGATAACGTGAAAAAATTTATGCACAACTTTGCACGACGTGGTCATAAGCTTTGGTTAACTTGTCTAAACTCCAATCAATGCTTTAAAATGAAAGAAACAAAGAGAGACAAAGAAGAGTTCTACTACCGATCATTCTCTTATGGCTTTCTTTCTCAAATTATTATTCACTATTGCCTTTGTATTGATCAAAATTAATACTTCTGAAGCTCAAGAAATTAGACAGGATCAGTCTAACGTAAGTCTTGGCTCTTCTCTTACACCTGATAAGAACTTGTCATGGTTATCAAATTCAGGTCTCTACGCCTTTGGATTTTACAAGCAAGGCAATGGCTATTCCGTGGGGATATTTCTAGCGGGGATTGCTCAGAAGACCGTTGTATGGACCGCAGACCGGGATTCCGCCCCAGTCACCAGCAACGCCACTTTGCTATTCACGAGTGAAGGAAGGCTGGTCTTGCGTCCAACACAAGGCAAAGATTATTATGACATAGCAGATTCTTCGCTACCGCCAGCGTCTTCGGCTTCCATGCTCGATTCGGGCAATTTCGTGCTCTACAACTCTGATGGTGGAATTATATGGCAGAGTTTCGAGCATCCAACCGATACCCTTTTGCCAACTCAACATCTCGCTGCGGGGAACGAGCTTGTTTCGAGCGTCTCAGACTCTGATCACTCGTCGGGAATCTTCCGTCTGAAGATGCAAAAAGATGGGAACCTTTGTCAGTACCCTGTGGGAACTCCGGATGAAGCTCCACACTCGTACTTCACTTCTTGGACAGACGGGAAAGGTAAGAATGTGTCGTTGGTTTTTGACTCCAATGGCTATCTTTACCTGATGAACACTAGTAATGGTTTGAATATGAAGAATATAAGTGATACTAGTACTTATGAGGGATATTATACTAGAAACAAAACATCATTAATCTTCCTCATGAGAATTGATTCTGATGGGATATTCCGAGTTTACTCCCATGGTAATTCTTCAGATGATCATGATGAGAGTACCGGAAGCTGGTCAGTTGAATGGTCATCTTCTAAGAACAAGTGTGATCCCAAGGGCGTGTGCGGATTGAACGGGTTTTGTGTTTCTAATGGTGATCAAGAACAGCTACCTATTACTTGTAGATGTCTCCCGGGGTTCGATTTTGTTAACAAGACGGATAAAAGTTCAGGGTGCAAGAGGAATATCAGCATCGCGGATATCTGCGGAAACGAGAGGATGAATTTCACCTTCACCATGGAAGAACTTCCAAACACGGGTTGGTATGATAATACGTATTCAGATTTGTCATTGCAACAGAAAGAGGCCTGCACACAAGATTGTCTCAGTGACTGCAACTGCGAAGCTGCGTTCTACAAGGACGGAAAGTGCAGAAAGCAGAAGCTTCCTTTGAGGTATGGGGTAGGTCTTCAAAGTGATTCAAATATAGCTCTTGTCAAGGTATACACACCCAAATCCACCATTGATCAAGAACCGGCTTTGCCCAAAGAAACCGACGAAAGATCAGTATTTCGGAGGAATTTCCTAATTATCGGAGTTGTCCTTGTTGTTTTCGGATTCATGATGATGGTGATCTCTATAGTTTTGTTCCGTAAGAGCAAAGTTTGGACATACAGAAAGATGGATTTCTATAAGGAAGCCGAACTTGGCGATGAAGTTGCGCTTCGACCCTATACATATGAAGAGCTAGAGAAGATGACCGAGGGTTTCAAGGAAGAGATTGGAAGAGGGTCATTTGGGACGGTTTATAAAGGAAGGATTCTCTACAGCGGAAAAGTAGTAGCTGTCAAGAGACTAGGAAGACTACTGCCAGAGCAAGGTGACAGAGAGTTTCAAAATGAGATGAAAGCTATTGGGAGAATCCATCACAGGAACCTAGTTCGCTTACTCGGGTTTTGCCGCGAAGGACCGAACAGGCTTTTGGTATACGAGTACATGGCCAATGGATCACTTGCAGATATGCTCTTCACACCAGGGAAACATGGCGTGATTCGTTGGGATGAAAGAGTGAAAATCTCTTGTGAAATAGCAAGAGGAATCGTGTATCTCCATGAAGAGTGCGAGACGCAAATGATCCATTGCGATATAAAGCCTCAGAACATACTCATGGATGAGAAAATATGTGCCAAGATCTCCGATTTCGGGCTGGCTAAGTTGCTCAGGCCAGATCAAACACAAACCTTTACCGGGATTAGAGGAACAAGAGGGTATGTTGCCCCTGAGTGGCATAAAAAATTTCCTGTTACTGTCAAAGCAGATGTCTACAGCTTTGGGATTGTGCTACTGGAGATAATATGTCGTCGACGAAATGTTGCCATGGATGTTCCCGAGGAAGAAGCGATCCTGGAAGAATGGGCGCGTTATTGTTTTGAGAATGGAGAGCTGCGGAAATTGGTGGTCGATGATGAAAATGTAGACGAGAGTCAATTAGAGAGGATGGTTAAAGTTGCACTTTGGTGCCTTGAGGAGGAACCGTCACTTAGGCCTTCCATGAAGAACGTTCTGCTCATGCTAGAAGGGATTTTGGACGTCTCAAGCCCTCTTAGTCCAAATTCTTTTACTTAGCACAGTAAATTTTAGCAATTGTATCTGTGCTTGGAACTCTAAACAAATCAATAATTCGTCTCAATTCGCTAAAACACAAATCAAAAAAACATAAACAGTTTTATGAATATTGTAGTTTTTTCTTCCTTTGCTCTTCATTGATTCGGCTTTGTAGCACTTCTACGTAGAAACGGTTCTGGTACATGATAAATATTAACAGACAATCAAAACATAACAGCCTGCATTTTTCTTTTCTTTTTTAATTTTTTGTTTCAGAAGAACACAAATTGGAATTTAGTCTGTACAAACTAATTAAAAGCATCAGTTCAGAATTCTGAAAAAATTAAGGCTCCAAAAACATGCACATTTTCGGATACTTGCAGGCTGTTTTGATTGCCTAGTGGAACTTTTGTTTATGGCATAGGCCACAACAGCCCCTCTCCATCCATTTTCTCCCCCTTTTTGGTTCCCTTGTCTGCGGGTTCTTCTCGTCTGTTCCGAATATCAAACACCATGGTCTAATATATATATATATATATATATATATATATATCCCAAGAGAAAAGGTATTTAAACAATTTATGCTTCTAACAAGTATATATCTTGTAAAACCAAGTTGGTTAGTCACACGGCTAAATCCCAATAAGAATTGAGATAACTTTGTTCCGCTTTAGAAAGGGAATAACATTCCTTTTTATCTTTGCATCTAATTAAATCATCAATCAAACTAAACCATGGCGTCAGAGAATGTTGGTAAGTCGTTACAATCCTAAAACTTACAATCCAAGTCATCTTTACATATCATGTTTTTTTTTTTTTTTTTTTACAAATTACAATTTACTTGTGCTTAGATATAAAGAAATTGAGGGGTTGTTCTTTTGTCTAAAAAACTCAAAAAAATACAACTCGAGTTCCAACTTTATTCAAGTTCATGTTCTTTTAAGTTTCAACTTTATTCAACTTTACTCAACTTTATTCAAGTTATAACTTCAACTCAAATTATAACTCAAATTCAACTTAAAAACTATACTCAAGTTACACCCCAAAAAACAACTCCCCAATCTATCACCGCTGCGTTGACATGAAGTTTTGGGCTACAAGTTTGTGGGCTTAGAAAGGTCACTGGGCCATACGTACGCTTAATTTTACAGAAACTCTCGTCAAAGTGTCCAAACTATACATCCTTTTATAGAATTTTGCTACCTTTAAAATTTGCATTGTATCGGTTATCACTTGCAGTTTCCACTATGAAGTCTTAAATGACAGAGTACAGAAGTTTTGCTGATAAATACGAACAGATTAGGAAGCTATTGTTGTACTTCAATCAATATTAAGGTACTAAAAATTGATCTTGACGGGTTTTCATATTGTGAAAATGTTATATTATAAGCTCATTATCAAGGTTAATTAATGATTATTTTGTCATTGTACACAAGTAAAGTGTCATTCAAGTTTCAACAATTAATCTCACATTAGATTGTGTAATTGATTCTTAACAATATTCACCAATCATAACGAAAAGAAGTACCCACTTTATAGTAGCAGTAATAAAAGATGGAATTAATATTTATATTAGACATCAAATAAACTAATAGATATGTATTATTTTAAAAGGTAATTTTAAAATAGTAATAATAAAATGAAGGATTTAGAACTCGGCTGAAAAATACTATTGGGCCTAACCTATCGGCCCATCTAAAAAATTAAAGTGAACTAGGACCGGCCAATAGTAACGAGCTTCGAACCGGCCCGTTTAACATGTCTTAGATTAACAGTTTTAGTTAGTGCAGTCAATTTGTGTCAATCTTTAGAGGATATACATTCCATCACAATTCATTGAATATGAGTAAACCGATAAGAACGCCGGGTCAACTTAAAATATCAGTGGTCATTCTATGTGATTTTGAGGAGAGTAAGGGTGCCTTTGGAATTGATTCCAAAACGTTTTTGTTTTTTGTATGAAAATGAAAACGAAAACGTTTTTATTTTCATTTTGGAATCATTTCTGAAAATGCGTTTGGTAGTTTTATTATGAGATTATTTTCAGTTTTAAAAAAAACTAAAATTGTGTTTGGTAGTTTAATTTTTAAAAACATGTAATAATATTTAAACTAATAATATATTAAATAAACATATCAACCCATTTCCTTACCTCATCAATCAACTCAAAAACGGGGCCTAAAACAAGGAAAAACGAAAACCCATTTCTGGATGAGGAGGGGGTGGTGAGACGAGTGGGGGGATGGGGGCATAGTCGGAGAAGACTGTGGGGGGAGGCAGAGGAATTTGAGTTGATTTTTTGATTGAGATTCGATTACAGCTTGGAATTGCAAGAAGAAGAAGAAGAAGAACAAAATGAAAATGAAAATGGAAAACTGAAAACGATTTTCAATCGTTTTCAGTTTTGTTGAGTTTTTAAGAATAAAGTAAAAAACGTTTTCATTTTCTGCTTTTCAAGAAATGCTGCCAAATGGCTTCCTCAGAGCATTTTCAATTTTTGGTTCTTGGAAAATGTGAAAACGGAACCAAACAGGCCCTAAAATTTTTGTGCGAGAAAAACACTAACATAAGCTATTTGAATCGGGGTTTGAACTTCTTTGCCAAACATGCACCAAATGTTTTAACTTTAATCGATCACTTTCCTAATAGTTTTTTTTCAATTTCAATACAAAGTGATGGAACTTGCAACCTCCAAATTCACGTCCCACTCCACTTTATCTTGTGCCCTTGATCTAATGATTATTTATCCTGTTTAGGTTGTTGCCGGATAACGAGTGGGAATGGTCCTCTCAACCTTTTATTGACAAGTTGGTTCTGAATTTTCTTCTCTCTTTTTCTTTTGGAGGGGGCCGTCTTTGTATTACTCCCAAGATACATGCCAGTCAATTTCATGCACTTCTTTGACAGAACGGCTTTTATATGGAATCTTGAAGATTTATATTTTGTTAGTTATCAAGAAAGTTGATTTTTGTTATTTATTTTTCTTGAAAGAAAATAAAGTTGATTTTTATTATTTATTTTTCGATTTAAATTCAAGACCAGCCCTTGTTTTTCCCCTTCTTCGTAAGATTAGATCAGTCATTTTAAAAAGCCAAACAAACAAAACCCGGATTCTTCATCTGCTTCTCACACTTTAGGCCACTCATTTAGGAAGTAGTAAGTTTTAACATATTTTTTTCAATTAATTAGGAAACAATATTTAAGACCCATTTAATTCGTATACTCAAACTCAAATCATTAATTATGTTATAATATTTGTTTCTCATAAAAAACTAAATTTCAAATGTCAAAATTAAAAATTATAATTTAAGTATACATTCTAAACAGATCTTTAACAAATGTTAAAATTGACATTCTCCTTCCTATTTTTGACATCATGCGATCCTTATTATCAGCATTAATTCGGTAGTAAAATGCATGAATATATAGAAAAGGGAAGCAAACACTTCTATCTTTACGTTTCTATTCATGTAAAGTAACAATGTTATAAACGCCTAGTATTATATTTATTTATTTTTGTCTGTTTTTTGAAAGTAGTATTAGATTTATTACATTATTAGATATTGTTTAATTTTTCCTTTTCTTCTTCCTATTCTTTAAGCATTCTTCAATTATGTTGTGAGTCTTGTGACATAATATTGGATCATATCATTGGTTGTTTTCGTAGGTAACTATTTGTTCTTGATTTAATTTTAGGACAAATTTTATAAATTCCTCCTGAACTTTATCATTTGTGTCAACATGTCCTTAAATTTTAAAATATGTATGTTGTGCTCCTTAAATTTTGTCACTTATGTCAACATACCTATTGAGGTTAATTCAGTTAATTTTTTTAACGAAAATGCTTATAAATGCCCCTGAATTTTGTCACTTGTGTCCATATGCCCCATGATTTTAAAATATATATGTTTTGCCTACCGAACTATAATATGTCTCCAACTTTTTTCCCTCAATCTTAATTCTATCAGTTTTATTAATAGAAATATTGATATGACCATTAAATTGGTAATTATCTATGATATTTAAGGTTGATTGAATACATTTTCCTCTAAAAATATTTGTTAAGCATCAATTTTCAAAACATTAGTTGATTAGAGGCAATAAAGAGAGAAAAAATTAAGAACAAATCTGTATAATATAATGAATTTTGTTAGTATTTTTTCCTTAATATTTCAACTAGATAGAAGTGCTCGACATAAAACATGTTCATGCTTTATACCTATATAGCATTTTTATATCCAAATGCGTTCAGGTCATTTACTTAATTATACCTTAAAAAAAACAACAACAACAAAAACCTTAAGAAACCCATAAACTTAACAAACTTTAATTGTCAAATATCATAGATAATTAATAATTTAATAGTCATATCAATATTTTTGTTCAAAAAACTGATAGAATCAAGATGGTTGGATAAAAGTTGGAGACATATCATAATTCAGGGGGTAAAACAAGTATATTTTAAAGTTAAGCGGGCATATTGACACAAGTGACAAAGTTTAACGGGTATTTATAAACATTTCCGTTAAAAAACTTAACAGAGTTAACCTCATTGGGCATGTTGACATAAGTAACAAAATTCAGGAGGCATAACATGCACATTTTAAAATTTAGAAAGTATGTTAACACAAGCGACAAAATTTAAGGAGAATTTATAAAATTTGTCCTTAATTTTACAAACAAAAATATCCATGAACTCATTTTTAGTTCCACTCGTGGTTCATTTAAAATTTAGAGAGAAAAAAAAAAAAAAAAACTACTAAGAAAACTTTTTAAATTTATATAAAAACTGTCTATTATGTATTTTTTTTATTTAATATGATTTTTATCGTATCTAACAAGGTTCTACGAGTGAAAACCTCTAAAATTTTATCATGTTGGAGCAAAATTGCAACTAATTTTTTTTATATATATTTAAGTAAATTGCAACTAAAAAATGATAGTTTGCTTTTCTGACAAAAGAGAAAGTCAAGAGTGCGTTTAGAACTCGTTTCAAAATTATTTTATTTTTTGTATGAAAATGAAAATGAAAACATTTTCAATCTTATACATAAATTATTTTTAAAAATGTGTTTAGTAGTTTTTTCTAGAAATTATTTTGAGTATAAAAAAACTCATTAATATATATATCTCTCTCTGTACTCGAGAGAGGAGAAAATAAAAAAATTTACACTAAACTAAAAAATCGTATTCATTTTCGTTTTTTGTCTTTATTGCGCCAAACGCCGTTTTAAAAATGTTTTTATTTTTTTTCTTGAAAAACGTAAAAAATAAAAACGGGAACAATTCCAAACATGGCCCAAATTTAAAATTCTGAAATCCGTCTTATCATACCCCTTACTTTTATAAGCTAGATAGATTCGATTGAAGTATTCCTCAGGCCGCGTTTATTTCACCGATTTGAATTTTCAGTTTTAGATTTCTACAGTTAAACGTCACATCTCTGTGCTCGAGAGAGGAGGAAATGAAAAATGACTAAAAATCATTTTTCATTTCTCTCTCATTTTACACTAAACCAAAAAAGTCATTTTCATTTCTCTTTTTTATCTTTATTGCGCCAAATACCGTTTTAAAAATGTTTTCATTTTTTACTTCTTAAAAAACGTAAAAAATAAAAACGGGATCAATTCTAAACACGGTCTAAATTTAAAATTCTGAAATCCGTCCTGTCATACCCCTTACTTTTATAAGCTAGATAGATTTGATTGAAGCATTACTCATGCCTCGTTCATTTTACCGATTTGAGTTTTTAGCTTTAGATTTTTACAGTTAAAATTTTATCAGAAAATTGCACATCTAATTTTTTTTATTATATTTAAAAACTCTTAAAAAAAATATCACATTTCAACTCAAATTAAAAATTTAAACCCGCGAAACAAATGAGGTCTCGCTAATGAGAAGATAACGGGAGGTTTCTACTTTCTAGAGCAGAGAGAAACACCGACTCTTCTAAACATTTAAAACTAAACTAGATTCGATTGGATTAAAAGGAATATTTCACTGTTTCAGTTAGGTGTTTAGTGAAGAACTTTTTAGTTATTTGTTAGCGTGGAAAGGAACTAGGAACTAACTCGGTTAAAATCTTGGGAAAAACAAACCGACCACATAAAAAGGGAAACCACTTTTACTAAAGCGATGGTCACTCATACTCGGTCACTCAGAAGCACAGAGCTACCTTACCTCGTTGGTGTGCCAAATTGTCTTTAGTGTTGGTCTCTGTTCAAAATTTTCCCTCCCGTCTATATGACTTTTCTTCTAAAGGCGCTTTCAAAAGGTCCTGATCTCTTCTGTGTTCCAGGCTTAACTGTGCTGTACTGCTCTGCTTCTGTTTGTGTTCACCGACTAAATAAAAAAAAAGACGTATGGATGGATGATGGGAGAAAACCAAAAAAAGGCTGGAAGTGGCTAAACGCGCATATATATTAGCTAATGTTGGAGTGTGGATTTTGGTTAACTGCCAACAATTGTCAAAGATGACAGTGGTCGTCGTGTTGTACGGTTTTCACGCAAGAACTCGGGAAGAAATTGCTTTGAAATCAATATTCTGGTTTTTTTTTCTTTTAAAAAGTATTTTTTTATAAATTTCTTAGTAATGAGTCACGAACTATAATTTGAATAAAATCTGAATCTCCTTTTCAAACGTCACATTAATTTTTGACTGATAAATGTGATTAAAATCACATGACATTAAAAAATATATAAAATAAATAATTTTTAATAAAAATTTAAAAAATTATTGATAATTTATTTTTTTTAATCCTATTAAAAAAACTTACGAAAAAAATATAAATTTTTGAATAGTAACTGTCATTTTCACTTACAAATAAAATAAAATAAGAAAGATGGTTTTATAATCTTTAGAGTCGATCAAGTGTTCACCTAAAAATTTATAGATATACAAAATAGCTTCTATTTATAGATTATAGTTTATACAACAGCTAAAATAATAATATCTAACAATAATGAAAGTTATATTTATTACAATTGAACTTGATAAAATAAAGAAAATTTCGTTCTAGGAGGCTAGGAGCTATAATTTTAAATAATCTTGTTTTAATTGTTGGATTAAATTTTTAATGATTTGATATGTGATTGTAACAATAAGTCTTGCCCTGTAAATTTTTTTAACATGTACACTCATAAATCATATTGTTAAAACTTAATTTAACGGTTAAGGTAATAATATCTACTGCAATTGTAAATTATGGGTTCTACCTTAAAAGTTTCTTTAAAATAAAATAAGATAAAATTTTAATAAAGAGTTTTTAATTCATTTAACCAAATAAGTTTAAAAGCTCTATTCTATGCACTATCTAAATAGTCTTAAAGCACCCTAATTGACTTATGTTTTTTTTTAGTGCTTAAAAATAAAAGGAAAAGTTATCCCAAACAAACTAATACTACCACTAGATATTTTTACCTAACAAATAAAGAGACAAATTTACACTATATAACAAAATTACTATGGTCAATTTGAAATTTTTAAAAAAATTCAGAATGTTTTCAAATAGAAAAATTAACACTGTAATTATTATAATAATGTCATATTTTGTATACACGTTTACATAGTAATAGTAATGATATTTGTTTTTATAATATTAAAATATTGTAAGTGTATAGTTTATATTTCTATTTCATTATTGGAATTTTGATATATGTGTAAAAAGCTTTAAAAAAATAAAAGCAAAATGATATTAGAATATTTCTTTTTTATGTAGTACATAAAAAAATATTTCATAAATAGTTTTGTGCAATGATCTACTTGAATATAAGTATTTTTTAGTTAGATCTAAATGATCATATATAGACTAATTTCTTTTGGGTTAATCTTACATGTGTTTCGTGATTCTTAGTGCTATCTCAATTTGCCTTTTAAACATTAATTAAGGTCTCGTTTACTTCGCGGATTTGAGTTTTCAATTCGAACTGAGATGTGATATTTTACGAGAGCTTTTCACTGTAGCAGAAAAAGTTAGATGTGACATTTTATGAGAGTTTTTTACTGTATAAATTTAAAACTGAAAACTCGAATCGATGAAATGAACGAGGCCTACATTTCCATTTCACTCTCTAAATTATGAATCATGCCTACTTAATTCAATTTATTAGAATTGATATTTAAAACAAAAAGAGAAAGTAGTGATGAAATTTAATCATGTGGTCGTTTTCATTTATTTTTAACAAAAAGATCACATGACTATACTATCTTTTTTTTTTTTCTAGTTTGTTTTGAACGGAAAATTTAATAGAGGAAGTTGAATAGGACTAACTTAAAATTTGAATGAAAAAGTATGAACTTTCTAAGAGGTTAGTGGAAATGTTCAAGGGCCATATGAATAAAAAGTAATCATTTTATTCTTTAGGAGATTAATTTTTAGAATTTGTATTCACTACATATTCATTCTATATTTTCTCATTTCAGATTAACATTTTTAATGGAATATTGAATTTGTGTTTTACTATTAAAAGCTTACTATTCAACAAAGTGTTATTTTTTTAATGCTAAATTTGAGGGACTCCACAATCCACCTTTGGTTCCAACTCGCTGCTCACTGTTCCAAAATCTTTGGGTTGCATTGGGTTCCAACATGCTGCCGTACTGTTCCAAAATCTTTGGGGATGCCACGCACCTACTTTTTCTTTACTCTTCATTTAACAGCTGAAAAATAATAATAAGAAAGCTTTTTTAATAAGACTAATAAGTTTGATAGAGAGATTCATGTCATAGTTTGAATCATAATTTATAATTTGTTATAATATTTTTAAAAAAAAAATACACGTAAAATGAGAATAATTTTAAATCTATGAACCAAACGTCTTAATTTTTTTAACGGTTAAATTTATATTAAAAATTATTTATTTTTCATATTTTTTAATTGAATGTAGTTTTAATCATATTTAACTCTTAAAAAATTAATCAAACTAATATGTTAGTGTCTCAAATAAACCTATTAATAATAAGTGACATCGTTTATTTTATTTTATCCATTCAAATTTTAAATTTTAAATTTATTATAATTTAAAATTTGTATATAAAATTATATTTAAATTTAAATTAAAAAACGTATATATACGTCTCAAGATATGGGGATGATGTACTCCAGTTGTTGTAGTGGAAACTTGTGAAAGCCATTTACCAGTAAACAATCAATCTTTATATTTGTCAATTAGTGCTTGGTCCCATCATAATCATAGTTTTTGGGACGATAGACACTGAGATTCGTGGGGCGTGCGTCTGACTAATCTTAGCTAGCTGTGGTGTGCCGTCAGCTTTGGGTTAGGTTCTCGAGATCGCTGGTCTGAAAGCGATTAATAAAAGAATATTATAAACATCCAAAACATTTATTCAACCAAGAGAAGAGAAGAGACCACACGCTTTTTATTTATTTATTCCTGCTCTTTTTGGCCAGCTGTTTTCCCGTTTTCTTTTCCAAACTAACTCCTATCTATCTAGCTAGGCGGCTAATTTGGTACACACGTTAATCTCTCTCTTTCCTCAAAATCACCATCCCAAAAAGTTTTACATATTTACCCTTTGAACTTCTATGAGACGTTTTGATTCATAGATTAAAATTATGAGATTATAATTATTTTTAATTTACGTATATTTTTTTTATGAGAAAAAATATTATAACGAACAATAAATCATAATTCAAATCATAATATGAATCTTCTAAACAAACGTCCCCAATTTTCACAATTTATCTTTCTAAATGTTGTGCTCTATATTGCTTATAGTTGCCTTAAATTGATGATGACAAAGCATGTTGGATTAAAAAATTCCAACATCTTAATTTAAAGAGTAATACAATTTTCTTTGTATCCTGATCCTCTTAAATCTTACAAAAAAAATAAGCACACAATTAATAAAATTAGTAATGTTGCAATAATTTTAATAAGTTATAGGAGTAAATTGTCAAAAGCAAAATTGAAGGAACAGATGTCAAAGTTCTAGAAGTTTAGGGGAAAAAAATGCAAAAAACTAAAAAAATAAAAAATGGAGAAAGTGAAGAAGAATCTTCTGTTGTATTTAGAATTGTTCTTATTTTTATTTTTCACGTTTTAAAAAAAAAAATGAAAACGATTTCAAAATAGAGTTTGACACAATTAAAAATAAAAAATAAAAATAAAAATAATTTTTATATTTAGTGTAAAATAAGAGAAAAATAAAAAATATTTTTTTATCGTTTTCTTTTTTGTTTTCGTTTTCTCTCTCGAGGAGAGAGATAGACATTAATAAATTTTTTTATACTAAAAGTAATCTCTTGATAAAACTATTAAACACATTTTCAAAAATAATTTCTGTCTGATATTGAAAACGTTTTCATTTACATTTTCATACAAAAAATAAAATAATTTTAGAATGAGTTCCAAACACATCATTCCTTTCCTGCTTCCTCAATGCTCTGTGTGTGTGTGTAGTAAATCCCATATAGCGACCTGGTCCCATTCTTTAAACTTCTAATTTACCCTTTTGAACTTCTAATTTTCACAATTTACCTTTCTAACTTAAATGTTGCAGTGGCCAATGTGCTCTATGTTGCATATAGTTGTCTAAAATTGATGATGACAAAGTATGTTCGATCAAAAAACTCCAACATCTTAATTTAAACAGTAATATAAATTTCTCTGTATCTTAACTTTTGATCCTCTTAAATATTACAAAAAATAAGCACAAAATTAATAAATAGATCGCGTTGTAATAATATTAATAAGTTACAGGAGTAAATTGTCAAAATTAAACTTGAAAGAACATATGTCAAAGTTCTAGAAGTTTAGGGGAAAAAAATGCAAAAAACTCAAAAAATAAAAAAAAGGGAGAAAGTGAAAAAGAATTTTCCTTTCCCGCTTCCTCAATGCTACGTGTGTGTAGTAAATCTCATAGTGACCTGGTCCCACTATTTGCTTACCCGCTTCCTCAATTTTATTGACTCTCGTCTCCAAGAAACCACATAATCCATTAAGGAGATGTTTGGTACGAGAATTTTAGAATTGAAATTATAATTTTAGTTTAAATCAGTGTTTATTTATAAAAAAATAAAAAGTGATTATGGGTTGACTTAATAAAATTAATATTTAGTTTGTATGATTTTAATTTAAGATTTAAATCTTAATGTGATATTTTAAATCCGAATCATTTTTAATTCTAAAATCACTCTCATTTTTAATTTTAAGTTGTTCAAACTCTTGATTCTGATTCTGATTTTAGAATCACAATTTAAACTCAAAATCATAAATTATAATTATAGTTTTAAAATCAAAACTAAAATTACTTTAATTTAAACCTTCGTATCAAACAGAACTTAACTGTCTCACTCTAGCTGTCTCGACTTTCCTTTTGTTTATTTTCTTTTTCTTTTTTGAACAATTAAAAGCAGGGTTCCAAAAATATTCAAATCCAGAAGTCTCTAGCCGCTCTTCTTAAAAAAAAAAAAAAAAAAGTCTCTAGCCGTTACTTTTTTACTTTTATATCTCTATTATTAATGTTTTTGGTAAATTATATCTCTATTATGTTGGATCTATCACACCATTCGCCAGCTCAATTAATTGAGAGTCGAGTAAAAGTGATGGAATGTCTCCAAAATTCAAAAGATAAGATCTTACTAATCTGCTTTTACGACGCGTCAACAGTACTTTCAAGCAAACAGTACTTTTTTCAAAAAAAATAAATAAATAGTTAATTTCATTTCCGGCAGTTCTCAAACTTCAGATTTTCTAACTTGCATAAAGTGATAAATGATGATAAGCGGTAGAGATTGAATTTGTATTGATAACTTTAAAACTGCTACACTTAGTTGGAACTCATAATTAATTATTTAAAATATTAGCATGAAATCTTAACGATGTATCTGTGTTTCTTCTTTTTTTTTTTTTTGCTGAATATCCACATTTCATTGTTAACATTGAAAGAAGAATTAACGATTTGAATTTGACTTTTAACATTAAAAACATGTGTGTAAAATTATTATATTAAGCTAATTATGTAATTATATATCTCATTTATGTTACTTTCGTGCTAAACTCTTTCAATGATTAATAATGGACTTCGGTGGCAATGTCCACTTTTTCCAAATTATCTAGATTCATAGAGACGTTCTAACCCCGTGACAGCAACCAAAGGAAAAAAATAAAGTTGGTTTTGTAATTTTTCTTTGGAAATTTGGGGAGTTATTGATCCACATTTTCTTTTCAATTGATGGGTTCAAGCAAATCAATAGAGTGGTGGCACTTAAAAAGAAGCGTAGGAAAAGTTCATGTTAAACAAAGACCAACCAACCACTTGTGGAAATACTACAGGAAGAAGATTTTAGAGATATTTTAAAACGAGTTTTTAGCTGTGTGTGGATAATAACAAAGGGACAGAAATTAATTAAACCAAGAATCGCTTTCAAATTTGCATGCATAATTGCATGACATAATGAAAATCATGCAACGGTCTACATCATCGTTCATGATCATCATGCTTACAAGTGTCCTCATCTAGCTTGGTACTCCACAAAGATTTCCTCAGTCTTTCGTATCCAATCATACGTATTTTTCATAGTATACTCACCAATACCACGTGACAATCTCTCTCTGTCTCTCTCTCTCTAACTTTAAAACCTTACGTTATTGAGATCTAGCCTTTTTTTGGTGAGACTCTTAGATGACGTTTGAGGACGTTTGATTCATAAATTTAAAATTATGATTCAGAATTATTTTTAATTTTTATATATTTTTTTTATGAAAGAGAACACTGTAATGAATTACGAACTATGACACAGATTCAAATTTAAAATTATGATTCAGAATTATTTTTAATTTTTATATATTTTTTTTTATGAAAGAGAACACTGTAATGAATCACGAACTATGACACAGATTCGTGCTCCAAACGCACCCTTAACTATGTTCAATCGCTCATCTCAAACTAATTAAAGACGTAAATATATTAATACATTTGTGGTTGCATGTTGAAATAAAGGATGCGGATTCTCAATTTCATCTTCAATGTTAATATTATATTTAACACTAAGCAAATGAGAAAATGACATTTATTTTGTACTCTAATGTATAATATTGTTTCAAATGTCATGTTTAATTCTCATCATAATTGTTAGAAATTGAAACTTATAAAAATAAACTTTAATATGAAAATCGTTTCAAAACAACAATGTTACAATAATTAAGACTTTTGTTCATTTTATAACTCAAGTCATGATTGAAGTTATATTACTACAATATTTTCTCATACAAATTTAAATTCAACTTTTTTATTATAGTATTTTTCTCTTACATACACAACTCAATTCATGACTTGAGCTGTGCAAATTAACATAAATAAAAATCTATTCTTAAAAAAATATCAAAATAAATATGACACGTACTATATTTTGTGCTGAATGTGGCAAATTTTCACGTAACATTTAGCACACCAATTTAACACTTACAAGAAGCAGGAGGTAGAGGATGCTAACTCATACCATATTCCCTCAAGTACAAAACTAAATCCAGATCAAAAGTGTTAAGAAAATTATTGAGCTCGATACTTATTATTAATTAGTACTAGAACCGCTTCCAACTAGATTCCCGACAGTCACGTGATTAAGATTTGTATGCTTCTTGACGTGAAGGCATGAATGCATTGCGTGTCCGATAAGGTCCATTTATATTAGCACACTTGTGTGTGTGTGTGTGTGTATATATATATATTGCTAGTCTTGCCGATCAAAACTTGTATATATCAAAAGCAACCTTACTCATAATTAATTCTTCGGTACTTCTACTGAATTTTTAAGACGCACGCCAAGCTACATAAATTAACATTACACGCACACAGCTCTCCTTAGAAAAAGACCATACGCTAGCTTGCCCCATTTTGAATTTGTTAGGAGGGTAGGGCAGGGCTATAATAATTCATTTCGAACAATTTTCACAGAAAAAAAAAAAAGAAAATGAAATTTAAAAAAAAAAAAGATCTCAAAAAACTATCTGCAACGTTATTTTGTCTCTTTCTGTTCGTTGCCTTGATTTATAATTAGCTATGGATGACTTTAATAGTAAAAGACGATCAAAAAACAAAAGAAACAGCAGATAAGATGTTTTTCTACCAACAACAACAGTTCATTTCCTCGTATATACATTAGTCTCAAAGGTCTCGACATATATCGTACAATGGTACATACAACAATTTTTTCGCTCCTAAACTATCTCGTTGATCCTTAACCGTAGGATCTTCCAGCTACACACCAGTGATATTACTGCCTGTGACGCAGGCCGTCCGATATAAAACGTGCCAAATTGGTGCTATTAGTAAGATTTTTGTCGTCTTATACAGCCGTAGCGAAGTTAACTTATGTGACAATACCATAACGTCCTTACGGTAATCTGCTACAGTCCGCCTTACCGAAGCCAACCCTGCGACCCACCAGATCAAACTCCACCCAGATATTTTGCTGATGGAAGTTCCCTATAATGTTGCTCGCGGCGCCAAGCATGTTGGACCGTCCGATCGCTAAACAGTGGACCCCGCCGCCAACGTCGGCGAGGATCCTCTCCTTTGGCGCCACGATCTCCACCCCCTTCTCGAACTCGAAAGCCATGTCGCCCACCAACCGTCCGATCGCCACCGCGTCGGTTCCTTGGAAACACATGTCCGCCACTCCGCCGTACACGTAGCCCTTCTTGATCCTGGGCCCCACCAGCCTCACGATCTCCTCGCGCACCTTGTTATAAGCCTCGTCCACCAAGAAGGTGAACTCCGAGCCTGAATCGATCATGGTCTGACCCGAACCGCTCGAGTCGGGTCGGAAAACCGTCGCCGGAATATTGAGCCTTCTCGCTCCGATTCTTATGCCCTGCATCGGGAGCGTGAAGGCCAGCGGATCCAGATTCGGCATGCGCTGACTTTGGCGGAAAGTCAACAGGTTAACGTACTTGAACCAACGAGAGTTCGGGTTATTACCCAAGTAAAACGACCCCGTTGGTAAAGACCCGGATTTGGTTTGTCGGCCCCGAGTCGGGACGCAGTAGGAAAACTTGTTGATCTTGGCCTGGGAGGCGAAAGAGAGCCTACCGAGGTTCATTCCCAAAATGCCCTGCGAATCGCTGGGGTCCTTGGCGCAGCCGAGGATAAAAGGAGGGGTAGTTACGGAACGAGAGAAGGTAAATTTCTCCCTGACGAGATTGCCCTCGGCGAAGGTCCCGTCGGCGTAGAAGTAGGAGTAGTGGCAGAGGCGGTTCTGGTCGCAGGAGGTGGGGAGGGTAAAATCGGGAATTCGTGGCTTGCAGACGGGGTGGGAGCAGGGCAAAACGGAGAAAGTGGATGAGAGAGAGGGATCAAACGACGCAGTCGGAGGGGGAGCAACCTTGGGAGCCTTCTTATCGCACTGAATCCAAGACAGCTGGCTTCCGGTATCTAGCACCATCTGCTGGGTCTGCGGCGGCGTCCCGATGGGGAGCGACACGATCAGAGCCATCGAGTACTTAAACAACAGCTTGTAGTTATACGACGCCGTTCGGAGCCTCGGGTTCTGCTTGCGGTTGGCGATAAGAGCCGCCCGGAAAGTTCCAGAACTTTCCGAGCCGGAGGAGCTGTTGTGACGGACGGCGGTGAGAGGGAAGGAAAGGGAGAGGGGAAGAGTAGAACTGTCGTTATTTTCGGCCGCGGAGAGGGAGAGGAAAAGGAAAAGGGAAAGGAAAAGGAAGAGATGCATTTTGCTCTTGACAGCCATTTTTGGACAGAAAGAAGGGAAAGAAGTTGAGAAACGGGTTGTGTTTGTGGGAGTAGTGGGTGAGGAGTAAAGGAGTATTTATACGACGGGAAATGGGGAGGGAAAGAAAAAGGAAGGAGGAGAAGGGGGGCGGAAAAGCCAGAAGAAGTAAAAAGGAGAGTGATGTAAACTGTAAAGAAGGAGGGGACGCGTTTTCTTAATTGAGTAGTTAGGGATGACATTGATGGTACTTAAGTAATTAATTGCATGTTGATTGTTTGAGTGCTTAACGTCCACAGGCTTTGCTCAGTTTTCTCTCTCCTTTTTACGTGCCTTTTACTTATTATTTTCATTATTTTTATCTTTGTTTTTTTTATAAAAAAAAATAACTGTCTAGAAAATGTGATTTGGACTATTCGCTCCCGCTTTAATTTTATATTTATTTGGCAATAAATTATGATTTGATGTCAGTTGACACGTACGGTAGATGGATGTAAATTACTAAATTAAGAGAACGTTAAAATACTGTCAAAATCACGTGAAGATTAAAAAAGTTGTTCCACATTAGTGTTCTAATCGTTATTTTTAACAGTTAAATTTAATTAAAATCACATTAAAATAAAAAATATATGCATAATACATAATTTATAATACAGAGTTAATAACTTAAAACAAAGATCTACTCATAAAAACATAACCAAACACAAATTCCTTATGTCATGATATTTATTACCAGTAGTATATAATTTTGGAGCATCAATCTTTAAGCCATAATTAAATGTTCTTTTTGTTTAGATTACCTACAACAAAGAATTAAATGTTCTTTTTGTTTTGATACAATTCTCGTGCAATATCTAGGTGACGTTTGGTAGATGAATTCGTTTCCTGATTCGAATCATGATTCGTGGTTCATTACAGTATTTTCTCTCATAAAAAATACACGTAAATTAAAAATAGTTCTAATCACATGGTTCTAATCAATGAACCAAACGGACTCCTAAGATTTGATGTCAGTTGACACGTACGGTAGATGGATGTAAATTACTAAATTAAGAGAACGTTAAAATACTGTCAAAATCACGTGAAGATAAAAAAAGTTGTTCCACATTAGTGTTCTAATCATTATTTTTAACAGTTAAATTTAATCAAAATCACATTAAAATAAAAAATATATGCATAATACATAATTTATAATACAGAGTTAATAACTTAAAACAAAGATCTACTCATAAAAACATAACCAAACACAAATTCCTTATGTCATGATATTTATTACCAGTAGTATATAATTTTGGAGCATCAATCTTTAAGCCATAATTAAATGTTCTTTTTGTTTAGATTACCTACAACAAAGAATTAAATGTTCTTTTTGTTTTGATACAATTCTCGTGCAATATCTAGGTGACGTTTGGTAGATGAATTCGTTCTCTGATTCGAATCATGATTCGTGATTCATTATAGTATTTTCTCTCATAAAAAATACACGTAAATTAAAAATAATTCTAATCACATGGTTCTAATCCATGAACCAAACAGACTCCTAATGATTCATGATTGTGCGTCATTCGTAGAATAATTTTTTATTTTCTATCTTGTAATTTTCTTCTAATGTTTCTTTTTTCTAAAAATTCCTTGTGCAAAAAAAGTAACCTCGATCTTGCTATTAGGTTTTTGATAATACTGTTAAACTCGTATGGTTTTTTTATTTTTTTTATTTTTAGGAACTCGTATGTTTGTTTTAGTTACAATACAATTTTAATATTTCTCTTTTTTACTCAAATACATAGAAATTATTAAAAAAAAATACGCAGAACATTGTGTAAAAGAATATGAAAAATAACTTATAGATAACCGATCAAATTTTTAATCATCTGATTAAAACTCATGCAAAACAAAAAAGTACAAATTTAACGTAACTTAATAAATATTTGATTGCATAAATTTAATAGTACACTATACAATACTCTTCCTAATATTTATATTTATTTTTTAAAAGGAGGAGTTTACTTTAGGGAATAAGAATACCAAAGTGAGTAAGACACATCAATAAAGTATTAGACCTTTAAGTTCGTCATATTACGATACTTTTAAGGTTCTATGATGTGATTTGATAATGTAAAATTATTTTTTAAGAGAATTTTTTCCCATGTCATACCACATAATTATATTTTTTTTTTAAGAGTCCGTTTAGATTGGCTTAAAAAAGCTGTTTATGGCTTATTTAGTCTAAAAGTCGCAGAACATTGTGTAAAAGAATATGAAAAATAACTTATAGATAACCGATCAAATTTTTAATCATCTGATTAAAACTCATGCAAAACAAAAAAGTACAAATTTAACGTAACTTAATAAATATTTGATTGCATAAATTTAATAGTACACTATACAATACTCTTCCTAATATTTATATTTATTTTTTAAAAGGAGGAGTTTACTTTAGGGAATAAGAATACCAAAGTGAGTAAGACACATCAATAAAGTATTAGACCTTTAAGTTCGTCAAATTACGATACTTTTAAGGTTCTATGATGTGATTTGATAATGTAAAATTATTTTTTAAGAGAACTTTTTCCCATGTCATACCACATAATTATATTTTTTTTAAGAGTCCGTTTAGATTGGCTTAAAAAAGCTGTTTATGGCTTATTTAGTCTAAAAGTCACTTTTGAATCTCTTTAGATAGACAATCTTAAAATATTTTTAGTTTTTTTAACACTTTTAGAACAAGTCATCTCTTTTGTATTTATGAAAAGTTTTTTTATTTACATTTTTATCCATTTATTTGTGAACAACAAATTAAATATCTCATCTATATATTTGTATTACATTACTTTTTATAACAATAAGTGCTTTTAACTTTTTTATCCAAACAGGTTTAAAAGCTCTTCTTAGATATTAAAACACTTTTTTGTACTTTAAAAAGTTACAACTTATTGTTATAAAAGTAATGTAATAAAAAGACTAATTAAAAGTCACAACTTGTTTGGGTAAAAGTTGTGACGCTATCTAAATACTAATAAAAAGTCACAACTTATATTTATCTTCTTATACTTCTTAAAAGTACAAACACAAACTATCTTAAACGAGCTCTAAATAATATACCAACCTTTTTTTGTACCACAAGCTTTTTTTTGGTCCAAATTTTTCATTTTTTTATTTATATTTTTTTTATCTTTTGAATTGTCTCACGAAAAGTTTATTCAATACATGAGTATTGTTTTTATTTTTCTTTTTGAAAAATTTGTTTATTTTTATCTCTCTCTTCCTTTGAATTATATATTCTCGTGATTGAATGCTAATTCCTCTCTTTATTTTCTTTTCCATTTTCCCAAATAAAAGCTTCTAATATACTATGTGTAGATACAAATGACTTTTGTAAATAGATAAAATCTAAGATTTAAGAGGATAAAGTATATTTTAGTCTTTCCCTTTTCCTGTCGCATCATATAATCTAGACCTAAACGCCCAAGAAAGGAATTACACCAAATTTACGGACTTCAATTATCAAATAATATATATATATATATAAAGACACAGAGACGAATTTAATAAGTAACTTAATTATGTGGTATAATAAAAATTTAATATCATTAATTGTCATATATGTTTTTAGTCAATTATCTAAGTCTTGTTCTTTCCACAATTTAAATCACAACTTAAGTTTTATTATTATAGTGTTTTTTCATAAAAATTTAAATTCAATTTTTACTACAATATTTTTTTTACATACACAATTTAAATTCTTAACTCAAATTGTGAAACAAACACACCCTTAATTTATTACAATTTTTTAATTAATATAGTACGATTAAAAGAATAATATTAACGGTATATTTATTTATTTATATGAAGGTAGAGCCCGCATATGACTATTCAATGGCAGTTTTTTTTTTCTTTTTTTCTTTTTGCTTTCTTTTGAATAGGAGCCACTCTTTTCTCCTTGTTTAATTACTTTTATTTTTTTTTCTCTTTAAAATGTCTTTCTTTATCTTTTCTCCTGTATTATTTTTTTGTGCCATCTCCCATATTATTCTTGAATAATAATATTGTATATCTTTTATGAACTGCGCGATATTCTCTCCAAATATCTTTAGCACAACTAATAAATGTGTAGGACCAATTTGACTTGGTGGATCTCATCATTTGGTCCAACATTGATACGTGCTTTCTTATCTTCTTCACATAACTTTGTTTATGGTTGTGCCAAAATATGGGACGGTCAAACTTTATGTTAAAAAACATGCATAAGGGATTAAACAACGCAGTGATCATACCTTTTCTTAAATGAGACGGCAGCAACATATATATATATATATATATACATAAGTGTATTAGGTATTCTTCTTTTTTCTTTATATTTTTTAATGGATTTTTTTTCTCTATATACATGTATAACTAGGTTTATGTGGTAGTAGACTAGTAGATTTCATTTCATTAATAGTATATTAGTATGTTTATAAACGATAACACAACTGGTAGGGGTCTTTTTCTCACCTTCACTCCACCATGCACAATTCTTAAGTTTTAATTTTATTCATTATTTAAACAACTTTTTTTTTTTCCCCCTTTGAATTGACAGTTTCTTTCTCTTGGTTTTATTTTGTTGGCTAAATTTGTAAAATATTTTAATCTAAAATTGGCTTATTTTGGACTGAATTAAGTCTCTGCTCATTTTATCAATTTAAATTTTATTATAGTAAAAAATTATCAAAAATAATTACATCTAATTTTTTTATTATAATAAAAAATTTTAATATAAAATTATATCTCAACTTAAATTAAAAACTCAAATTAACAAATTAGACGACCGTAAGTATGTTACAATTGTGTGTTGGTCTTGAACATGCTCTAGTCTCTTGACTGTACAAAATATGGGAAATGCATATGCAATGTAGGTCACAGTGGAGACACCTTTGCAAAGCGTGAGCACTTGATAAGCGGCTCTAAATGGTGTGGGTCACAAGCTGACACTGGCACTGGAGATTATGTTTCTGAAATATTTACAGTGATTTAGTGTTAGTCCCATCACACCACCTACCGCTTTTTATTTTATTTTGTATAATTATCTAAAGTGTAAGAACTTTCTACTTTCTAGTGAAACCTAATATTATCCGAATAAAAAAAAAAGGAAATTTTCAGTGATTGAAAAAATTACTGCTGGTTCAAATCTATAGTAATTACTAATTACTCGCCTTTCTAATATAACCCAAATATTATACAAGATTTTAATTTTAACGCATCATCACATGTTTTCTTTTCCTTCTTTTTGCCATTCCTTTTCTTTTAACACTATAACACGATAATTAATCTGAAAATCACGAGATTAACATGTTGTCTAAACTTATTTTAACCGGGTAACATAACATATATATATATATATTTAAATGTAACATGTACACTTTAATTTAGGGCAACGTTAAAGATTGCCAAGGATGCTTTACACAAGAATAATTAGGATACGAGCGATGTGCGCAAGGATATTTCCGTTGGCATTAAAGTTCCTACACATGGCCTAGAAACAACGTTTCAAGGTATGGGGGACATTGTTCCAAGTGTTTAGAGGCGATTTCTATGGTAATATTATTTCATGTTGAAATTGAAAAATAATAATAATAATAAAAAAAAAAAAACACACACACACAATGTGTGATCATATAGACGCCTCACCACGTTGAGGTAAGCAACTATGTCTACCAGTATGAAACAATTATATCTGTAACAATAATATTGCAAAAAATATATAGTATGAAACTAAGGATGATTACGGCTTCTTCATTTGCACATAAACTCTAAAAAATTTGAAATCAAGTTATAATTTTATTCAATTTCATATTTTTTTTTTTATAAAATTTGAGTTTGAACTTGTGTTTTAAATTGAATTTAGGGCTAAAATCGAGTTTAAGTTCATCCTTCAACTCAAGTTCATAAACTCAAACTCAAGTTAATGAACAATATTTTTTCTATTATTAAAAACGTCATAACTTTTTCGTTTTAATTCCGATTGAGATGATTTTTTTATATGCGTTCACAACGAAGGGACGAATAAAACCTCATTTATGTACCCCATTAAAATTTTTCATCACTATTGAGGTTTTATTAAAATACTATCCAAATACAAATTCAAATTTTGACGCACCTAAACACAAACTCAAATAGATCCTCAATTCAAACCACAACTCAAAATGAGCAAATATAAACACAAACTCAAATTAAAATCCCAACTCAAACCATACTCAAATACACCTTAATTCGAATAAAAATATGAACTCAAGTTACCTTAACTTAAAAAATACAAATGAACAAGTCCAAATTGTCTTTCAAAATGCCAACTAATTCATTTTAATCCCATTAACTTTCAATCAATCTTAGTTTGTAATTACAGTTAGAATTTAGAAGGGCCTGGAGGTTTTTTTTTTTTAATTTAAAGTAATGCTTTTTTCTCTGTTTGAATTTGATTTCATCCGTTGACTGGTTCCTCAAGAAAATGCTGATCATGAACACCCCACTACAAATATGGACAAAGCTGAAAGTAGGAGAAATAGGGTGACGGTTTGTTTGAGCAACTTGTAAAAGTGGGCGTAAGTTAGTCAACCACATGTACAACTGGCTTCCACGAGGGGAACAACTAACTAGTGATTACAGGTTACAACATTCAACAATGTTTAGCTGGTTCGTTCAAACAACAGCAATCAGCTTTCCCTTCCTTTTATTTCTGCGCTGCGTGCATTTACAGGCATCGTTCATTTCACTGATTTGAGTTTTTAGTTTTAAGTTTTTACAGTAAAAAGCTCTCAAAAAATGTTATATCTAACTTTTTTTACTACAGTGAAAAGCTATAAAAAAATGTCACATCTCAGCTCGAATTGAAAACTCGAATTCACGAAGTGAACGAGACCACCAGTAATTTGAACCGTTGAATTAATTTTATAACAATCTGAGCTGCAGTAAAAACAATTTTATATTAATAGCGGACATGTATTAAAAAACTAACCTAAAGGTTAAAAATAATAGTCCTTATGAGTGACACAAAATAGTCTTCTCCATCACAAAAATTTATCTTTATTTCTCTTCATATAATTAGATTTTTTTTTTAACGAAAATCAATGAGACAGACCTTAATTAGTCATTATTAAAAACTTTTAAGAGTAATACTAGTTATGCTATAGATATAATACGTTTTCTAACTACCATCTTTCCATGTGATTTAATTTTTTACGTTAATTTATTAAATTTTAACAGTTTTTTATATTATTTTCTTTTGATATAATAATGATTTAATTGAATATAGGAAACGTGCCCTACCACTACGTAGTAACTATAGAAACAAAAATACACACACACATTTTAAGCAAAATAGAAAGAGTCAACTAGCATCAAGGACTTCCTTCAAATCCCAATTAAGTTGTCACCCATAGAAAAAACCTATCCCACACATACCAAGACACCATGCTTCTAAATTTATAATTAAAATAAAATAATATATATGCTCTTCAAAACATATTTGGCGCGTTTGAAACTCGTTCTAAAATGATTTTATTTTTTTTGTATGAAAATGAAAATGAGAACGTTTTCAATCTCAGACAAAAATCATTTATAAAAATGCGTTTGGTAGTTTTATCAAGATATTATTTTCAGTATAAAAAACCCATTAATGTCTTTCTTTCTCTCTCTCTGTTCGAGGGATGAGAAAATGAAAACAAAAAATGAAAAAACGACTAAAAGTCATTTTTCATTTCTCTCTTATTTTACACTAAACCAAAAAATCATTTTCATTTCCATTTTTTGTCTTTATTGCGCCAAACGCCGTTTTAGAAACGTTTTCATTTTTTCTTTTTTGAAAAAATGTGAAAAATAAAAACGGAATCAATTCCGAACACGGTAATTAGTTACCGTGTATCCTTGTGTTCATTGTTTTTGTAAAAATCTACAAAAACATAAACTATGAAAAGAAAAATCTTGTTGAAAAGATGACAGCAGCAGATACTAGTAAAGACAAAGGAAGAGGTTAAAAATTGTGAGTGTGGTCACGGACTAGTAGTTTAATTCATGGAAAGTAAGTGATCACGGGGCTTTTTTGTTTTGAATATATGAATTTTTTTATTTTATTTTTTTAAAATGAATAAGATAACATATTACTAATTAACTGCCTCACACTCACCTCCTATGATGTACGCAAGATATCAAACATTTGAGAAAGGTCGGCAGCTAAAACGTTGTAAGCTTCTGAATTCTAGATATCTTCTCTTTTAGGTCACCCCTTGCCTTCATGTGGGCTCATGACACTTAATTTGCATATAATGGACCATGTCACATATAACGACAAAAATGCACCATTTAATTCACTATACTCTCATATAATTTGAGATTTATGTTTTGTTTAATCTATATTTGTCGATAAATAAATGGATATACGTTGGTATTATGCAGAAACAAATCAAGTATTTTTATAAGATAATAAATACTTGTTTGTCAAATTTTGATTGGTACCTTACAACATTCTTATAACTAAATAGGTTGAGCACATTGTCAAACTAATCTGAAAATATGATGCTTAATTTATCGGATGCTAAATGGTCGAGGTTTTTCATTACTTATATATAATTGGTTTCAAGTTCCCTTAGAAATATTTGGTTTAAAGTGTACCTTTGCCTTGATGTCTAAAGAAAGAATCCATATTTTTCAGGTCAGGTATTGATATTGTAATTTCTCTTTCAGGCTTTTGAGAGATAATTAGTTTTTAAAATTCACCCCCTAAATCAGCAATGAATAATTTCTCTTCCAGGCTTTAGGAAATAATATTGGTGTAATGTTACACACGTATATTAAGACCCCGTTCATTTCACCGATTCGAGTTTTGTCACATTAAAAAACTGTCAGAAACAGTCACATCTAACTTTTTTACTACAGTAAAAAGCTCTCACATAAAATCACATTTCAACTTGAATTAAAAACTCGCGTCAGCGAACTAAACGGGCTCTAATAATTATCGCAACTGCCACTTCTTGGTGATATATATATATATATATATATATATGTGTGTGTGTATTTTGTACAAATGCTCTTTAATATTATCTATTCTCTAATGGTTTAAATGTATAATTCCTACTAGCCTTTCATTCTAGCTAGTCGCCGACTCATGAGACTTCAAACTGTATAATTTCCTCCTTTTATCTACTTTGATTTATTGGCTTGTGAGGAAACAATTGTAGCATTTTCATGCCCTTATCCATCTAAGAAGGCCATGGTCATGACTATCATTAATGTCTTTGCATGAAGGGTTAAATTTAATTATAAAATGTTGTCATTATCTGAGTAGTTTCATAAGCTGACAAAAATCATCTTATTATTTAGGACAGCCTAAGTAATGTTTTCACTATGTGGGTATACACATAATAAATGCTACTTAATTTCTTTCAATATTTACACAATATTATATTTCTTCGACAGAAATTCGACATTATTATATCATTCACCACCGAATTGTGTTAAATGTAGGCATATAGGAATGCTTTCTCAAGACAATGAATCAGCACAAAAAGACAAATTTTTATACACGTTTTGTGGGGAATATTTGCCGTTCGGCTGCCCTTTGTTGATTTTGTTCGTTTATAAATTGCCCATATTTCGTATGTAATTAATGTCTCTGTGTGTGTATGTATTATATAATGGATTTAGGACAGAGAGAATCTTCACTTACGTACATATTACAATCATATATATATATATATATATATAAATCAAACCTGAATTATTGATGTTGGATTTGTATATATCTGATCTTAAACAAACATCATTTAGGTTTTTAGGTACAAAGATATAGGGTGTGTGTGTGGTTTTTTTTTTTTTAAAAAAAAAAAAAAAACAAGTGTCTGACATATATGTAATGCGGCACTACGTATAAAATATGTACGAAAATACGTATGAAAATAGAGACACAAACTTGAGTTTAAGAAATAATATATATTTGTGCATGATCTGTCGATTAAACTGATCAGCAGCTTTATTTGTCTCCTGAAACAGCGCTTGGATTTTGTTTTTTTGTTTTTTGCGAAAGGAAACAGTGCTTGATTAAGCATGAATATATGGTGCTACTTTATACAACGCAACAAAGCCATTCCACCAACAACATTGACCATTATGCTTGAGACGTGTAATGCGAGCAAAAACAACGTTTGAACGAATTGATCATATATACCATATTGATCAGAAAGCATCTTATGCTTTCACTTATTTTTATTTTATTGTCAATATTATTATTCAATATTGTTGTACTACAATTGGGAATAGGGTCACATGTACACCTACGAATGGGAATAGTGCATATACATATCTGATCAATATGTAAAGTTACATAATCGATAAGATATTTTCTGTACAACAATATTGAATAATTTCTGTTCATTAATAAATCAAACCGTTCGTTACTTTCGTTTAGTACATCATGTTCTATTGTACAGTAATTGCTTGATATTGAAGTGAATAAATTGATTTCGTATATATAAGCATTATTCATACTATATGCACAAAGCTTACAACATGAAATGAAGGGTTAGTATTATAATACAGCTTATGGTTAACCAAATTCGGTTTTTTTTTTTTTTTTTTTATCATCAATTGTTAGGTTATTATAAGGTTCAAAACCCTAGTTAACCTCAAATTCTCTTAACACGTACGTGGAAGAATTAGTTGAAATAAAGTAGATATCATCATTGGCCATTAATTATAAAAAGGGAAATTATAAACAAGGGCATTGAGGATAAGTGATGCTTATAATCTAACATATTTAAAGTCAATGTTGATGCTTCACTGTGACATCAATTATGATCATTAAAACTTCTACCAAAAAAAAAAAAAGTGAGTGATCATTAGCACGTATACAGCTATATATCTTAACGCCAAATTTGACATATATGCATATATATATATATGTATGTATATTACGCATACACTTATATTTATTATGAATTTTCCTAACTTGGCCTTATATTTGTTTTGGCCGCCTAGGTATGCCCACTCTGGGTAGCTAGTTTGGACATTCCCGTAAGCTATATACATATACATATATATATATATATGTATATGTATATGTATATGTATGTATATGTATATGTATGTATGTTCCGAAACCAACTTTGTTTTTAAAGTACTTAATTAATTAAGTGCCAAAATACAAGTAGCTGTTATCCCAGATGCATTAATATTATATATAATTCTCCTTCAATGACTTCAATATCGTAGTAAGTAGAAGAGTACAGATGCTTTGATGGATTTTTTAATGATTTAATTTATTAATATATAGGCGTTAGAAATATTCTGAAGGGTACTATTAATATTGCCATCCTCATTGTGGACGAAGTTTTTTAAACATATTCAATTATTGCGAGACGGCCTACCTCAGCTTGGCGGAAGCTACAAGTTTTAATTTGTATTTTTATTGATGATCACTACCAAACTAAGGAAGCCATATTAATCTTCTCTCTCTCCCCCTCTCTTTTCTGCAAAAGAGACCATATATTCCTTTTCTCTATGCTCAAATTTCTAAATGATATATAATTCTTTCTGTAAGAAACATACAATTAATATTCGCAGAGGTTGTGGTAGTTCTTGACTCATTTATAGTTTTGGTTCTTATCCCTTGACGCAGAACATAAGAAAAGAGTGGTTGTACGCGTAGTCTAGTGGTAATTTTACATCTGATTTTATTATAAAGTGTCGAGTTTGAATCTCTCTATCCGTAAGTTCAAGAAAAGAAAAGAAAAACACAAGAGAAGAAAAAAAAGAGAAAATAATGGCGCAAAAGCAAAACAAAACAAAGGGGTCCTGCATTATTTTTCAAGAAAGAAAACAGCAGATATGACATTGATTGGCCTTAAATTATAAAAGCTTTTTTTTTTTAAAGGATCAACTAAGGTTTTAATTTTGGATATTGCAACAAATATATCATTTTTTTACAGAGAGAAAAACATTAGAGGTAGTTTTAAGCAGCGGTAAAATTCAGTTCATTGTTGAGGTTTGGAATTCGAATACCCCACCTCAGTAAAAAGAACAATAAAGGGCAACGAAGAAAGTTATAGGGAGTGAAAATCCTAATTTGATGATTTTAGAAGAGAGAAGCAAACCAATCAAGAACAGCTTTGTCAATTTTGAGAGCGTGATGTAATTGGAACAATGGGAAAATTAGACATACAGTAAAATTATACTAGTCATATTGAAAGTTAGCAAAAATTTAGAATATTTTAAAACAAAAAAAATTAATACCACTTAAATAGTTACTATGTAATTTTATAGTATAAAATATAAATATCAGTGTAATAATTATTTTATAATTTTTCTGTTCCTAAATTTTTTCAAAAACTTGCAATATTTGCCGTTTGGTATCATTTTTAAACGAGAGAGAGAGAGAGAGAGAGAGATTTGAGTGGCAAATCTGGATCCAAGCCATGCAGAGGAAGAGAGAAATAGGCCAAGACTTGAAATGAATTAAAATTAATAAGCTAATAGATTTGAGTGGCAAATCTGGATCCAAGCCATGCAGAGGAAGAGAGAAATATGTCGAGACTTGAAATGAATTAAAATTAATAAGCTAATGTTTACATACGTTAATAAATAGGCCAAACTACTGTTTTTGTCCATAACTTGTCTGGTTATTGTCCATAATTCACAGTTGTTATCCATAACTTGTCTGGCTACGAATCATAACTTGACAAGTTTATCTATAACTTATCTGATTATAAACTATAACTTAACAAGTTATGGCCTATTAATTTCTATGACTAAAAATTAATCTATATACTTTCTTAAGCTTTTCAAGATATATTTTCTACTATTTTCGAAATATTATTTATAAAAGGGAGAAAGAAGGAAATATGTCAAGATTTGAGATGAATTAAAATTAATAGGCCAATAGTTTACATAAGTTAATAAACAGGCCAAATTACTGTTTTCATCCATAACTTGTCTGGTTATGAACTATAACTTGACAAGTTATTGTCCATAACTTATCTGATTATGAACCCTAATTTGACAAGTTTGTCCATAATTTATCTAGTTATGAACCATAACTTAACAAGTTTGTCCATAACTTATCTGATTATAAATTATAACTTAACAAGTTATGACCTATTTTCATATTGACCTATTTCCTACTATTTCTCTTTATAAAATAGTGAGGCCCAGTTACATTTGTTAAGCCCACAAACTTGTAGCCCAAAACTTCGCATTAACGCAGACGTAATAGAAAATATTAGAACTACTTCCTCCTTGATTACTTGTCCTCTGTTACCTTCTTCATTTTGTAAAGCAAAGACCTATTCAGTCGAGCATCGCTTCCACAGGTGACTTTTTAGATTTTCATTGTTATTCCCTTCTGTCCAGCTTCAGCTCGTAAATGGGTGTTTGTTTTTTTCAATTGTTTTTCAGATTATAATACCAAATTTGTCATTTTTATGATATCTCTGTACGATTAGCTTGTTTCCGAAAATTCTGATAATGGATATAGTGCCCAAATGGCATAGTCTATGAGATTTATTTTTATCTATTGTATCAGTAATTTATCCAAAAAGAAAGTTTGTTCCCGTGATTAATTGTTTGTTTTAACTTATACCCACATTGGCTTTTCGTTGTATTGATCTAGCTAGTGAGTAGTGTCGTCTTAAATGATGTCGAGAGATTGTTGAATTCTTTAATTATATCTGCATATATGTGAATAATGAGTTGTGTTGATATGGTTCAAGTATTGTTATGCCGCGTCAGCATATTAAAAGTGTCAGCTAACTGGTTAGTTAAATCAGTTAGAGTCTCTAAAACAAACAATTAGGTTTGGTTCGTTTTGCTGGCTCGAGTTTTCAATTTGAGTTGAAAATTGAATTTATGTGAGAGAAAATACTGTAGTACAAAAATTTAAATTTGAATTTTTGTGAGAGCAAAGACTTGAGTTGTGATTTGAACCAGCAAAATGAATTAGGATGTTAGAATTTATCTCAGTATTAAGTCATGTCTCTTGTATACCTATATATACTAGTTGGTAATTTCTAGAGTAATTAACTGAGTGATTTGGGTGTAATTGGGCTCAAAGTGAGGTTTCAGAGAGGGTGAGAGGCCTTGTTCTTCTATGTGGTTCAAGATCGTGTGGCTGTGTAAGTGAGATCAGAAGGGTCAAACTTGATCCTTGAGGGTGTAACAGAGATTAATATAGTGGATTGAGTTGTTGGCTTGGCTAGGGTAGATGTAGGATTCCTCATTGAAATCTGATCCTTGGTGTTGATTGTGTGTTCTGCAATTTTCTTTCTTTTTTTGTTTCTGCAATCGTTTTGGGAAATTGCTCGAAGCTCTTTCATCTGTTTTGGTGTTCAATCCTTGATATTGGTTCAGAATTTCTAACAAATTGGCTCGTGAGCTTTGGGATGTAGGAATCAACATATTTTGTCATACCGTGGTTTGATTTGGTTAATGATTTAATTAGGTGCAAAAAAGGATTCAAATTCCCTTTATATAAGTGGAACTATAGCATCTTAATTCTTACACTTCTATTCTATTGGGAATTTTGGGATTTGGCCCTGTGAGTTGGGCGTTTACCTTTTCTTTTGGGAACTATTGTTTTAAGACCACAAGATTTGGTGTCTATGTGACCTTAATCGTTTTGTGTCAACATTCCATTTTCCTTTTCTTTTGGGAACTATTGTTTTAAGACCACAAGATTTGGTGTTCGAAAGAAACAAGATAAACCCGCAAACAAGGGAACCTAAGTGGGAGAAAATAGATGGATTGGGGCTGTTTTGGCCTATGTCATAAAGAAAAGTTACACTAGGCAATCCAAACAGCCTATAAGTATCTGAAAATGTGCATGTTATGGAGCTATAGTTTTACAGGATTAGGAGCTGATGCTTTTCATTTTGGGACCTGAGATGGGAAAAAAGAGAGAAAAAAAAAGGGGAAAGGAAGAAAACAGAGAACACTCTTGATGCTTTTCATTTTGGGACCTGAGATGGGAAAAAAGAGAGAAAAAAAAGGGGAAAGGAAGAAAACAGAGAACACTCTGGGTGCGTTTGGAATTGGTTCCAAAACGTTTTTATTTTTATATTTGAATCGTTGAAATGAACGAGGCCTTAGTATTAGTGATTAGTAAATGATAACATATAAACGTTTTTGTTTTTTGTATAAAAATGAAAACAAAAACGTTTTTATTTTTATATTTGAATCGTTGAAATGAACGAGGCCTTAGTATTAGTGATTAGTAAATGATAACATATTTTTTAAAAATAGTAAATTATAGCATAATTTGATATTTTAAATTTTAAACATTATTAAAAACTTAAAAATACCCCTAAATCTCCTTTTTCACCTCACTCCTCCCTAAACATCTATTTTTTTTTTTAAATTAGTAAATTATAGCATATTTTTAAAAATAGGTAGATTATAGTCAAGTCCACCATGTCCGGGACTAGCGGCCGGCTCCGGCGATCGGAGACCATTTTTCGGCAACTTGTGACTGTTTTTTCGGCAATCGGTGACCGTTTCCGGTTATTGTTTTTCAGCGACCGTTTAACACTGTATTTACTGGTAAATACCGTATTTACTAGTAAATACTATATTTACCCGAAATGCCTACCACCGACTCTGGCTACCGTTTAACGTTGTATTTACAGGTAAATATCGTATTTACTAGTAAATATTATATATACCTAAAAATCCGGTCATCGACTTCAGTGACTGTTTAACATTATATTTATCAGTAAATATTGTATTTACTAGTAAAAATCGTATTTACTAGTAAATATCTTATTTATGCGAAATTTCAGGCACCGATTCTGACGAATGTTTAACACTGTATTTACCAGGTAAAGATTGATTTTGAGGAGTTCAATATCGAAACTTCAAGTAGTCATTTATTTTAGTTGTATCATTGTTTATTAGTTTAGTTTTGTTATCAATATATCGTTTATCTTAGTTGTTATTTTGCTATCGTTTTTTATGTAAGCTATAAATATTCACATTGCTTATGTAATAGGGAGACTTGAATGTTTTGACAATTGTATTAGAGTTGAGTTTCATCTCTAAATTGGGGATTCTCCCCTTGTGGGGTTTCTTTTATGTAGATTGGGATTGCATGTCCCATCGTCCGTCTGATTAGGCCGGTAAAATCATTTTCTATCAATTCCGCTGCATTAGATTATCTGTCATTCATCAACACCAGGACTATGTCGGCGCATAAACACTGAAAAAGGGGGAAAAAGAGAGAAATTTGAAAAACTTCAATGATAATACGGTTTATTTATTTATTTTTTAACCGTATTGCGATGAATTGTTGACATGTTTTTAGGTTATATACTGGCAGGATTAAATACAGGAAACAGCCATCTAGTTATTTTGACCCCTAAACATAATAGTCCTGTGATGGACTTGGGGCTAGTAATGCATAGTGGCGGTTGCCACTGCAGGAAGGTAAAATGGCGGGTTCAAGCACCGAAGAGTGTTGTAGCTTGGGATTGCGACTGCTCGGATTGCGCCATGAGGGGCAACACCCACTTCATTGTTCCTGCCTCGAGATTTCAGCTTTTGGGTGATTCCGAACGGTTTGTTACAACCTACACCTTTGGCAGTCATACTGCAAAACACACGTTTTGTAAAGTTTGCGGCATAACTTCATTTTACCGTCCGCGTTCAAACCCCGACGGGGTTTCAGTTACATTCAGGTGTGTCGATCCTGGAACTCTAGTCCACGTCGAGGTTAGGCGTTTCGATGGAAAAAATTGGGAGAGCTCGTACGCTCAGACTGGTGTTGCTTCATGTTCAAAGACAGATGAATCTGCACAACGTGAAGGCTCAAGTTGATTTGTGCCTAGATTATTTTGTAGGTTGGTTCATTAGGATGAATTTCGCTTCAGATGTCAAAGAATTGTAAGAGATTGGGATGCTGGCGTGGTGGGGGTTGGATTTTCGTTAAAAATAATATTGCTCCTTTTATTTGGAATTGAAACTTTAAAATTTTATGGCATAGTTTTATGACTCGGAAAAAATTATTTTTAGACTTCTCTTGAATTGAATTCGTATATGGGGAATAAATTTGTCTTTTATATATGTGTGCTTAAAGGGCGGAGCTGAGGTAGGTGGCGGCCACCTAATTATATTTTGTTAAAATTTACAGTTGTCTCTTTTAAAAATATGAAATTGTAAGTCTGTTTCTTCTTTATCCCGCTCAAAATTTGAAGTTATAATTTATTTTTCTGACTCCGCTCTTGGGCCTTACTCATGCTTTGATAGCCATTGCTGCAACTTTAATGTAATGGAGTTTGAAACCGCATTAAGTGTCAATTATTATGTCTGTTGTGACATTCTTGTCAAATTACTTCTTAGTTAAATCAATTCCTTATCCAAGGCAACTACATATTGTAACCAATCGGATTATTATTTACCAAAAAGATATCCACGGATTTGAATCTAGTGGAATAAAAAGAACTAGCTATAAATATAACTGTTTGGGATACAACTAATTATTGCTCACAATAATTCTAATTCATGGCATTAAGTTGATTAACATAATTAAATTCATAACTCAAAATTAATTTTATTGATAATATCAAAGATAATAAAAATACACTGATTCGATTGGCTCTTAAAATCACATATATTGAGTTTTTTTTGTTTTTTTTTTTGTTTTGCCAAGTACATAATTTGTGTACTTATTACAAATGGAAGTAATATAGTGTTATAAATTACATTAGCAAGACAATGGTAATCCAAGAAGTACACTATAGACGTGACATTGCTTCAACAAAATGTATACATACACGTTTAAGCAAATACATAGTACATAAAATGATGCTCACATATAAGTAAACAACAATTAATTATACTTAAGGCAATAACATTTACCCCGTTGTGTATATATCAGCGAGCTATGAGCATACAATTAATTATACTTAAGGCAATAACATTTACCCCGTTGTGTATATATCCGCGAGCTTTGAGCACACATTTTGCGTTTACTAATGTTGGAAATCTTGTTTTGCATCTCAGAATACATTCTACATCATTACGACATATGCCACGATTTCAAAGAACTCTGGTCATAGGTTCTGTTGCTCATAAAAAAAAAAAAAAAAAAAGAACAACAAAATGAGAATTTTTTCTTTTTGGTAGAAAGTTGTCTATAATGTAGTAATTTAGATGTTTGTGTGTGTAGATTGCAACAAAATATACGAATCCTTTTACATTGTTGTACTATTTGTATACAAGAGTAAGTGATTGATTTACTCCAACATATTTGATTTTAGGCGGTTAAAGCCAACTTTGAAACTAAATCCTAGTTTGGTTAGTGACTTTCAAAACATCCCAACTCATTTTCCGACATAACAAAAACGTTCCATAAAGTTCCTACCATAAAGAGACTATTAAGTTAAATTAAAATGGAGATTTCTATGGTAAGGCTTGAAAACAAAAGAGTTATCTAAATTTTAATTTTTAAATGTTAAATATGTTTTAAAAACGGTCTGTTCTGCAAGAAATTTTTTTGTAGTTGCATTACCTAAATGCTAACTTTTTATTCGATGGGTATACCACATAAACATGATGATATGTTACACCTAATTCACTGAATAATTCTTCATGTTCTGCCTATCATTTTTTTTAGATGTGATTTAACCTATATTCAACGGTGGAAGGAAAAATTATTAGTAGGAGATCCTACCGATCCAATAAAAATTGGGCAGATTGAAACACATTATAGTCTCATATTTAATTGAGGCCATTACGGTTGAGATACACACACATGTAAATGAAATGACCATAAAAACTCGGTTAAAAAAAAGGTAAGTCAAATGCTTTATTTCATCCATTTTCATATTCTATACACCTTTTTTTTTTTTTTTTTTTTAATTTTAAGAAAACGCATCCTTAGTTTTAATGGAACAATTTGGTATACTCTCTCTCTTAAGACGTACATGGTGGATGTTAGGGAACGACTAAAATGGATTCACACCGTAATTAAGTTGGAGATATTTAAACAATATGTCATCGTTTAAGTTGACGGCTAAAGTAGGCCCAGATTTATCTAGTGCTTATTTGGATACAATAATTTATCAATGTTTTGATATTCTAATATAGGTCGGTAAAAGAGAGAGACTAGGAGACGTTTAGTTCATGAATTAGAATCATGAGATTAGAACTATTTTTGATTTACGTGTATTTTTTGTGAGAGAAAACACTATAGTGAATCATGAACCATGATTCAAATCAGGATACGAATCCCCTATTAGAGAAGACGAGTTATGGTATAGAATATACAAATTGTTACATAATCTATAAATTGATAAGCATTTTATTAGGTCTATCAGTAACCATTTACACACAAATACATATGTTCAAGCCAAATATATATTATGACAATAAGAGTATTAAGTATTAACTAACCTGAATCGGCAAAGAACAAGGAGAAAGATTAATATGTGGGTTAAGAAGTCATCGGATATATAACTCATTGTTATCTTAAAATCACAATATATATGTCATACAACGTACAATGATTGTTAGCATTTATAAGATCACGTAATTCTTCAATGAATGAAAGATCATTTTTTCAGAGCAAACTTCTATGGAAATCTACAACCAATCGATGTGAAATGTTAATTGACCATCAATCTATTCATCATGAATAATATTTTTTGAAAGGAAAAATTTTAATATAAGCTTGTTTGTCCCTTTAACTTATGGTAGCTCTGTGTGTAATCATTTTATAAATGTAGAACGTTAATTTGCTTGAGACTTAACTTTAGAAGTTAGATTATTCAAATAGAGAAATTAATAAAGTACTAAGTTGTTTGTCCCTCAACATTCATCATGAGTTAACCTTTTAATTAGCTAGATTTTTATTATCTGATATATATATATAATTAATTAATTAGAAGTACATCTATACGTATATAATAACTTATTGACCATTTAATTAGGGCTTAAATGCCATTTCCATTTTCTTTGTGCTGATCATGCAAGAGGAGATGATTAATATAACATATGATCATGCATTAGTGATTAATGGTATTTTTACAGATTAGATAAGTTAATTTTAGTTAGTTCAATTTATAAGATGTAGTGGAGCATTTAGACAACTAGCTGTAGCTTCATAATTTTTTGCTCTACACATATCAAAAGATGATAGACTTTTTAAGAGCTTGTTTGGTAAGAGAGAAAGATTGAGTGAGTTAAGGAATAAATTAGGTATAACAAACACAATAAAGAAAAAGAATCTCTCCTTCCTTTCCAGTTAGGAACTACTATTGTAAAGTAAGGATTTCTTTTTGTTCTTAATATATATATATATATATCCGTGAACATCACAAAAACAAAGCAATAAATCCTCGTGATTGAGGAACAAAGTGGCGAATTTTGGAACATCAACCGCCGATGGTTGCAAGTTCAATGCGATAGAATATATACCTCTCGTTGTTTACACCTATTTTGAAGTATGAGCGTAATACATAAGCGTAAATTATATGCAATATTGGTAAACAATAATTGATTGTTCTAAATTATAATCAAATATAAGTTGAAAATCATAGATTGCGCGATAAACAAAATTAGATCAAGTACATGATATTCTCAACCCACGATTTACTAATCATCAATATATTTAATCCAACAATAGCATTTACCCCTTCTTACTATTGCATTCAATAATAATCAATTTTATGGATTCTGTTGATGAGGCAAATGAAGCTAATTATTAATCGAATTGCAACACATGAGTACTAAATAAATAAAAAATCACAAATTACAATACTTTATAAAAAGAAAAACCCCGCATTTTAGTCCTTTTTTTCCGTTGGAAGAAACCTTGTTGCCAGGTTCAAAAGAAAATATATAAACATAGTTTGGATCTCTAAGATGTTATAAGCACATAATTAAGGACAACTATATATATAAAGGAGCTCTATGGCACAAATAAATATATGTTCGAACTTCATATATATTATGACATTGAAATTAAAGTTTTCTCAACGAACCTGAATAATTGAAGACAATAAGGAAGAATAATATTCTTCAGGGTCAACATGTGAAGAGTACCCTTGTAACTCATATAGTTTTCTGAACTTGAACATACAATATAGATGTAAGAAAAGCAATTGTTGGGTTTTGTATGACGTTTGTTTATTTTTTATTTTTTATTTTTTTTTATTTTTATAGTACCAAGCTCCGTTTAAGTATATTCTTTGAGGGCTTAAATTTTAGTTGATGGAAACTTATATTCTCTGTACATGAATGAATTTAATCAATGTAGTCACAAAGTCAAAAAAATGTTCCAAATTAAACCTACAATTTATTGGCTATCTATCTCATGACATCCTTTTCACGTAAGTATTTTAAAATACAAAAATTTTCTTTAGGCCTTATTGTTACAAGTTGAATGCAAATAAAAAAAAAATCATTACTAGATTATCAATAGTCCCGAAACTTTCATGATAAGTTTCTTTCATCATTTAGCTCACACAAGTAGCTCGGAAAAAAAAAAATGTTTCTCAAATATGCTAAGCCTTTTCATTAAGAAAAATAGACAACATTAATTTTACATAATCGGCTCCTTGTTATTTTATAAATTTGAGATAATAATCTTATTGTTAAGGTTATAATTGATTAATTGGCACTCATTTCACAAAGTTGGACTTAATTAAAGATTACAAGCTGGTCGATCGCTAAACATGCCTCATATATATGTGTGACATGTGTTACCTTTAATCGCTAAATTACCAAGAAAATGTTACAAGAAAATTGATATATATGTCGATAAAGATTTACAGTTGGAATTTTTATATCCTTCATCCCCATAAAATCACAATATGTTTCATCTGACTTTACCATGGACTTAAGTACTCTATTCTCTTTTCTTTTTTTTCTTTTTTTTTTCTTTTTTTTTTTTTTGTAAAGGTAGGGCTGTATAATTTAACAAGAAAACTTTTAAAAAATATATATTATCTCTAAATATGGACATATATCTTGGTATTCAATTAGGATTTGTAATTATTGTATTTGAAACTAAAACATTTAATTTTTATTGAAATTGGCCCTTCATTATAAATATTTGCAAAAAGTTAAAAAAAAAAAAATTTATCATAACCCAAAACAAGCACGCCCTATTCCTACACCTAATCTTATGCCGTAAACTATATATCATGGAAAAAGCCACCTTTTCATTTGAAATTGGAAAGCGGAACGAAGATGCTCAAGATCTTCTAATTTTAACCTCAAGACGACTTATAATAAGCGGACTCGAACTAATACTTCCGAATTATAATTACATCCACTTTAGAACTGATAATCGTGATTTTTTATTATCCGATTTTCATCTTATGCGATTTGTTTAAAATATTGATCATGATGCGTCTATATCAACTTAATATTCAAACTATTTCTTATTCAAAACTATGTTCTTGTCTATAACATACACTGTATCCTACAGTACTCGAAAAATAAATGATGGATAATTAAACTTGTCATTTACTTTGTCATCTCTACTGACCTTAATTTATTGGTTTAGGGTTTTGTCATTCATCCTTGCTCCGATAATACCATTGCCGGCTAGTGGGATATGATCAGTACTTGTTTTGATGAACATGCACTCTATTTGCCTTCATATGTGTGTGTATATATGTATATATATATATATATGTATGTATATTTTATATTAGATTTTTCTTTTGGCAAGATATATTATTAGATGGTTAACTTGTGCGTGCCCTCCTCCCTCTTCTCCTTTAAAATGGTTTTAGGTTACATGTGCAATGTGCATGTTGAGATTTTTTTTTTAAAGAAAAAAAAATTGCTTTCTTAGTTGAGATTTCCAGTTATATTTATTAATTTGTCTTATGTTTTGGACAAGCCACATCCTAGTTGTGATGTACTTAAAACTTTTTTTAAGTATGATTTTGTTTTCCTAATTAATTTTCCATATCCAGGAAAAAAAAGAAAAAATAAAAAGAAAAGAAAAGTAGTCTCATAGTTTGTTTCCTTTCCTTGGTACCTTATACTTATCCCTAGTTTTCTCTTACCCGTGTTTCATACACACACATTCATCATAGATTCATAGGTACATTTCTTACATTTTTTAACTTACCAAACTGCACAATATGGTCCCTCGCGTTTTGTACGTAGGGAGTTTATCCAGTGTTTCATTTTTTTTTGGAAACACCAGTGTTTTTTTATTTTTACAGCCGTTAGATTTAGTTAAAATCATAATATATTGAAAAGTATTAAAAACAGACAGATTCTGATACATATCTAACAGTTAAAAAATAAGCAATACCGGTGTTCCTGAAAAGGAGAGAACACCGGAGAAAGTCCTTTGTATATATATGACATATATATAAATGTAAACAAAATTGTGAGCGTTGGTGTTCCATGTATATTTCCTTTGCATGTCATAAATTGTTTTGCATTCCTAATGTGTTCCTTTGGATTATATAGAATACATTCAGTCTAAAATGGAAAATATGGAACCACAAAAAAGGGCACAGAAATGCAAAACTTAAATACGAAAAATTTATGATTCTAGACTATGTTAGATAGTAAATCCATACCTGACATCACTATAAGGTGTATAATCTCCGATCCAAGCTCTAAAAGAAAAAAAGATTGCACAAGTATGAAATACTAAAGTGGGTTTCGTGATTTGTAAATTGAAAGAAAAAGAAAAATAAAAAGATTTGGGAGCGCTACAAAGAGAGCCAAAAAGAACAAATAATCGTTCATAGAAAGGAAAATTAGTAAAATGTCGACAAAAACAATTGCCTCGGCAATGAGGATAGCAAACTTGATAGTAAAATAAATTGCCTAGAAAAGAAAAATAGTAATAATGATTGAGAAAAAAAAATAGTAGTATGTAGAGGCTGTCCGACCTGATCCGACCTGACCTAGTGGTCTAAATGAAAGTTTCATGTCAAGTCGGTTTTAAAAAAAAAATTAGAGAATTTATTCTTCAGAGTGCATGAACTTAGACCTTTATTTTTTATTCTTAATAAATATCCTTTTATTAGTGTAATTATTTGACTAAAAAAATTATGAATCAAAAGTAAATAATAAAAATTTTGACACATATACTTTCAAGAGGTATTTATCAAGATTATCCGGTCTTAAATGAAAGAGGATAACTTATTATAATTCTAAAGCCTACAAAATTTAGGATCGCTCTGAAATTTTATAAAGTATTTTAAAAAAAGTATTTAGACCGGATCAGTCTGAATCGGCCGAATAAATTTTTGAACTTGAAATTTTAGCCTGGCCTGATCCATAAGTTAAGGCCTGGTTGGGTTCGGGCCAACAGTGTCAAGTCACGGGTCACTTATTTGACTCAATCCAGACATACAGCTCTAATAGTATGGTAATAAACTTGGTCAAGACTCAAAAATCAAAATGGAGAATTTCCCGTAAAAAAAAACAAAAAAAACAAGAAAAGAAACACCCTAAAAGAAAGCCTTTCTGATAGGAAAAAAAATGCTATCAGTAATAGAGTCATCTAATTTATATTAAAAAATGTTAGTTTTATATTTTGACATACTTTAATCAATAAAATTGGTCTATTAGACAAACTCTAAGAATAATAAAAGTGATTCATTTTATCGATTTGGGTTTTTAATTTTATATTTTTATTGTAAAAATTTTTAAAAAATATTACATTTAATTTTTTTACTATAATAAAAAATTTTCATAAAATATTATATTTTAACTCAAATTAAAAATTTAAATCTCAACTTAAATTGAAAACTCAAACTCACAGTGTGAACGGGCCGAATACACTATTTTGCTTGACGAGAAAGTCAAGAACCGCCTATAAAAACAACGAGTCCCACAACAAAATAACACCAAGAGGAGAAATCAGATTCCAGAAGCCTCTTTGCTTATATATATATATTTTTTCCCTTCAGCCCTATCTATCGAATATCGACCTCCAAAGTCAAATCCTTATAAGTAATATTTTGCTTTCAATCTCCAGATCAGAAGAAAATGGCCGACATAGATTTTCTTCCGAGAGAGTACGGATACGTGGCTCTTGTTCTTGTTTTCTACTGCTTTCTTAATTTCTGGATGGGTTTTCAAGTCGGCAAGGCCCGCAGAAAGTAAGTAAAAAGTTCCTCTCTTTAATTAATTTCTATCCTTTAAATCTTCTATGGGGTTTTTTTTGTATTTTTCGTATTTTTTTTTTTTTGCACAAAGAATCCTTCTTATTAATGGTGAGAGTTTTCAACAGGTATAAGGTGCCATATCCAACTCTCTATGCCTCTGAATCTGAAAACAAAGATGCCAAGCTCTTTAACTGTATTCAGGTATGTTTTTATCTGTTTTCTTTTTTCTCTCACACTTTTTTTTTTTTATCAACTCAAAACGGTATTAGAAATTGAGAAAAAAATTAGGAAAAAATTGTATAATAAACTGAATAGTAGTGGTGGAGTGGTTTTTTAACCTTATTTTATAAAAGGGTATAAATTTATTTTTTTATTTTTTTATTTTTTAAGAATGCAAAAGAAAAGGGTACATTTGTAATTGAAGGTTAAAATTGGTATTGGCAGAGAGGGCACCAGAACTCTCTGGAATATATGCCCATGTTTTTTGTGCTGATGGTATTGGGAGGAATTAGGCATCCTTGCATATGCGCCGGCCTTGGATCTCTCTACATCGTCACCCGCTATTTCTACTTCGAAGGATATTCCACCGGGGACCCACAAAAGCGCCTCTCCATTGGGTTCGTCTCATCCTCTCTCTCTTATTTTTTATTAATATGTTTCCACAAGTAATATCAATACTTTCATAAAGTCTTTAAAAAAAAAAAAAAAATTGTAGGACTTCTCATTTTGTTCCGTTATTGATGGAAAAAGAGTAATCTTCGTAAATACTTATAAAAGTGTGAATTAAAATTTTTATTTTGTATTCTTAATTTATAACTTTTTTACTTAAATAATTACACTAATAAAAATATATTTATAAGAGTAATAAATAAAGACGTGTGTAGTTTACTAAATAAGAATAAATACATCATGTAGTTTACTAAATAAGAATAAGAATAAGTACATCAAGTAAATTTATGCACTTTTAAAAATAAATTTTTTATTTTTTATGAAAAAAAAGAAACCTATTTAGTTCACGTGTTAAGTCAATAATTTTAATTTATTGACAGAAGTTTTATGAGATAAATATTAATAGAAAATTTTGAAATTCAAAAAATTTGAGAGAAAAACACGGTAACATAATCAAATTCATAAATTTAAATATAAGCCTTCAGTTTATAGAACTTGTGTGGGCCCATTATATAGGAATAGAGTATTCTCTCTCGTTTTTTTTTTTTTTTAAATGAAGTCATAATGGTTCATGACGGGTCATTGGGATGGACCTAAACTCACAAGTGATATTATGGGCGTGTTTAGAATTCTTTTTAAAATAATTTTATTTTTTTGTATAAAAAATAATTCATTTTTTTCTTATTTTACATTTAGTCAGAAAATTATTGTTATTTTTATTTTTATTTTTATTAAGTCAAATATCGTTTTGAAAATATTTTTATTTTTATTTTTTTTTAAATGTGAAAAATAAAAATGAGATTAATTTCAAATACGGCTTATAAGAGCCTATATCGGTGTTGCCTTACGTGGGATTGTCTTGCCAAAGCTCTTGAAAACTACCTCTGCCCACATTTCCTAAAGTAATTAGAATTTGTGACTATTAATACTTGATTGATTTTTGTTTATGCTGCAAATAATGCTTGATTAATTGGTTTCTCTTTTTTGGGACAATAGGAAGTACGGATTCTTGGCGTTGATGGGGCTTATGGTATGCACCATTTCCTTTGGGGTTAGTCTTCTGCGTGCTTAACCGACTATAAATTTGCTCAGCGGTGCCATCCCATTATCTGCAACACTAGTTTCCCTTTTGTCCTTTTTCTTTTTTTTTTTCTTCCTTTTTTCTCTTACTAGGTCAAGAATAAGAAAAAGAAAAAGCCCAATATTGTTTTGGGCTTGAAAGAGTTTCAGTTGTGTTTTATCTCGACAAATAAAAATGCATCTTTCAGTCACGGTGGCGGCTTGTAATAGTTAGTGGGCTTGTAGTGTGTAGTCTTCAAATTGCGACAAAATGTCTCGAGAATCTGAGATTGACCGAGTAATTGAAGAAATCTATTTCCTTTGGAATAGGCATAATGCAATGCTTACTTTAAGTATAGTTGGGATGAGTAGTAGTTCTTCTAAAAGCTCTCAAACTATTTTCACAAAAAAGAAAGACTGATTTGAGTTTCACGTGACAGATATTTAAAGATTTGGTATCAAAATAAGGAACAAAAATGTTTTCAAAAGGTATCTTCTTTAAATCTAATACGACATTCAATTTACGAGAGCCACTTTGTTCCATGTTATGTGATCTGGCTGTCCCTTTTCTTCTTTCTTCTCTTCTTCTAGTACAACATTCAACTTGCGCTCTCACAAATTTAATTCACACCCCACTTTGTTCCATGTCATCTGATCTTGCTGTCCCTGATAGTTTTAATATCTAATGCGACATTCAATTTGGGCTCTCGCAAATTTAACGTTTAGTTTATGAATTCAGAATCATAATTTAAAATCATTCTCGTTTTACATGTGTTTTTTGTGAAAGAAAAACACTGTAAAGAATCATAAATTATGATTTAGAATCATTGATGAATACATGACACAAACATTCCCGTCTCACACTACTTTGTTCCATGTCATGTGATCTGGTTGTCCTTGATAATTTTAACCACATTTTGGCATTAAATATTTTTAAAAATGTTTAAGTTAAACTACTAATTCCCGACTTTTGAGCATAATTACGTTTTGGTTTGTCAACTTTTAATTATAGCATATTGATCCATATATTTTCTTTTTTTATTGTTTTGATACATGATAGTAAAATTGACGAATGATTTTGAAATTTAACAAAGATAATTATGTGTCCATCGCTTACTTTAAAATTTTACAGAAAGTATTACGTTATATGTAAAATTTTCTATTTGTTACAATCAAAACCTATTAAAAACCGTATAGCACACATAATGTATTTGTTCCTTTTAGATTACATATGTTCTTTTATTTACACTAGTAGGGGGAATAACTTTATGAGTTGGGATCCCGCGTCAAAATACATAGGTCTCGTTCATTTTATCGATTCGAGTTTTCAGTTTTAGATTTTCACAGTTAAAAAATCTCAGAAAATGTCACATCTAACTTTTTCTGTTATAGTTAAAAACTCTCAGAAAATGTCAAATGTCAAATCTCAGTTCTAATTGAAAACTCGAATCTCCAAGCAAACAAGGCCGTATTGTTCTTAGAAACTAAGTCCATTAATTGGAGGAAGAAGAAAAACAAAATATTTCAAAAGATCACATAAAAAAGAATCAAAGTTATTTAACAGTTCTGAAAAAATATTTAAGTAAGGAGATATTTAAAAAGAATTATTTTATTGAAAGAATGTGAGAAAAAGAAAGTATTTAAAAAAAAGATATTGTTAAAAAAATAAAATGTGAAAAAATATTAGAGAAAAAAAACAAAAAAGGATAATAGGCAAAAGAAAAAGAAAAAGAAATTAAAAAAGAAGAAGAGGTAAAAAGAAAATTAAACGGTATAGGATATTTAAGTAAAAAAAAAAAAGAAGAAAAAGAAGAAGAAGAAGTAATAAGAAATCAAAAGTGAAAAAAATAAAAAAACAAAAACAAAACATGGAGGAGTAAATTAGAGATTAAAATATGGTAAAAAAAGAAGCAACTTCTTTGACTTTTTTATGTATGTTGAGATGATGAGAGAGGATAATTAATATTATAACTTAAAACTAGCGTTTTTTCTTTTGGGAAAATAAAACTAGCATATTTTAGCACCCATTAGAAATTTTATCCCATACCTAAACTTCCACTCTAATTCACCAAATGAAAAGGAAAAATTACAAAGTATAAAACGGATCTGAATCATAGCTTGCAAAATAAAACTTTAAAAGATGAACAAAAATAGGGGAAAAAATATAAGAAATTATGGAACCTAAATTATTTTATTTTTACCCTTTCAATTCCCACTTTTTAAGTGCCGCGTAAGAAAAAATAAAAAATAAAAAAGTAAAGAAAAACCAATGTAAAGAAAAAAGTAAATGAAAAATTTGAATGCAAGAGAAAATTTAAATTTTGCCAATGGAGTGAGGATGGTGAACTTAGAGAGGAGCGGCGATGATAGCGAACATGGAGATGGGCAACAACAATGATGCACGGTCATTGAGATTTGAGAGAAAACATTAAGGTTTAGGAGGGGAAGAAATTAGAGAGAGAATGGGAAAGAGAGAGAATGAGGAAGTAAGGAAGTGAGATGATGATTTGAGAGAAAGATTTAGAGTTTGGAAAGAAGAGAGTGCTCGATAATATAAAAGGGAAAGAAAAAGTTTCAAAATTTGAAAAGAAAATGATGAGCGGGAAAAAATCTGCCATTTTTTAATGAAAATTTTTGACATTTAACCACTATTTTTCAAAAATAGTCGTTAAATGTTGGATAGACAGTCGTTAAATGTTAAAAATTAGACGACATTTTTTAAAAACCGTCGTCTAATGTGCTTGAATTTCTCAATTTTATTTTTTTCGTATACATTAGATGATTGTTTTTAAAAACTGTCGTCTAATATATAGTATGAAATTTTCGAAACACAGAAATCTTCGTTTCATATTTTTTCATCACATTAGACGACATCTTTTCTTAAAATGTTGTTAAATAAGCGCACTATAATGTAAAATTTGTTGTAATGCCTTCTGCTATAATTTATGTCAAAAATTGATAGAAAAGAAAAAGAGAGTAATGCAGTTACGTAGTCTTTTTATTTGGATTTTTGTTAAAAAAAATAAAAATAAAAACTATATAACGTCTACACTTAACCCCTCTTTTTATATGATTAAGTGAGAGAGGATAAAGTGAGAGTTTTTAAAATTTATAAAAAAAATTGAAAACGGTCCTAAAATTCAGAGGCACTAAGAATCAGATTAACCCCTTTTTTTTTTTCCATATCTTTCTTTTTCTTTCCGAATTAACTTCTCTCTCTTTTTCTTCTCTTTTGTTTTCATCACGTATAACGAGCTTCCGGCAAAGTTATAAATAATTTATCAGCAAAAATTCCATACAAATTTTCTCTCATCAATCAATCAATTATTGCGGATAAGTTTTCGAAATGCAAATGTTGATGATTAAATGCATTGATCATGAGGAGTGGATCTTAATAAATGGTGAGGTTGGAGTTTCTCTTAATAGAAAGTGACAGAGATTAACAGAAAAAACTGATGCTAGCATTAATTTTAGGCTGAATTTCTCATATTAACTTTTTTTTAATTCTTTTTTCTTTCTATTTTTAGAGTGGGAAACTTTTACGTGCAATAGGTCTCTTTTGCAAGTGTAATGATGTTTGGTAGAGGGATTCGTTCTCTGATTCGAATCATGATTCGTGGTTCGCTACAGTATTTTCTCTCACAAAAAATTTACGTAAATCGAAAATGGTTCGAATCACATGGTTTGAATCCTCCAACCAAACGTCGATGTGCTTAAGCACGTTGATGCCAGCTAATTAACCTCTCTCTTTTCATCATTTTTTTCTTTTTAATCTTTTTAACACAAAAATGACGTAAGATATATAATGCATAGCTGAGTATACAATTAAATGATGTCCTAGCATTATAAGTATATGTATATATATGTACACACATATATAACATACACGTAAAATTATTATAAAACAAGTAAATAAGAATAAGTACATCATGTAGTTTGCTACACACGTAAAATTATTATAAATTTCGGGCAAGATACGTACATATATCAATTTCTTGCTACCTACTAATTAATAATTACCTTGAATTCTAATATTTGTAGATTTATATTGTCATCTATGTGGAGGTTTTTTTTTTCTTTACTTTGATTGGAAAATATTTATGTACATTCATGTATTAAGCTTAAACTTGCGGATTATCGAAAAGGACAAAAGCCGTAAATGAATGTTATCTCTATCTTGCACATAATTATTGACCTGAATATTCGAAAGAAACGAGGAAGAAAACTAATATGAACGTCAAGAACCAAAGCAACTTAATAGCCATAATATTCCTTTTCCACTAGCTACATATAAATAAACAACAATTGCCTGGCTTTATACGTATATATATATATATATATATTATTCAATATTTGAAATACGAGTACTTTTTACACCAATATTTACTTAAATTAACGAAATATTTTCTTTCCTACAACATGAGATAAAAACATGATCAGTAAGTCATTTTCTCAATCAAATCCGAAAGTCATCAATACGAGACAACATTAGAAATGATAAATAACACAGTATTTATATATTTTTTTAATATCACAATATTTATTTTTTGAAACAAGCAATTAATTATATTGTCCTTTGCCATTATGAAAAGTTTTCCTCTCTATTTTTTTGATAATTATGTCATTTTTTCCTCTTTCCTTTTCCTAAGCTCTTCCTTCTCTTTCCTAGAAAAAATTACCTAAATGGAACTATGGTTTTGCTTTTTCATTGTGTATAATAACGATTCTTGCCACAAGTACTAATTTATTATCTTAAAATACGAATTCCATACAAATTTGTCTCCTCTCAAGCAAAATTGGGGAAAAGTTTTTGAAATGAAACTTTTGAATGAATGCATTGACCAGGTGGGTTTTGTAAAGGTCATTTTTTCAAAAAGGGAAAGTAAATTATGATGTTTGTTTACTATATTCATTCTTAATTATGAATCATGATTCATGATTTTCTACAGTGATTTTCTTTCACAAAAAATACACATAAAATGAGAATGGTTCTGAAACATGCTTCTGAATACATGAACCAAACGTCCAAGATTCACTGCACGGAAAACTCAATACAAACACCCACACAATCTTTTACTGAGGGGAATACGACACCGGCAAATAACTAATTTAATTTGTAAGCTCGAATTAAATAGTACTCAAGTGAAATTGTGTGTATCAAGATCTCAATACATACATACACCAAAAGAGGTACATCAAATCGAATACACACCCAACTATTTGGTAGATATTCTATATATTATTAATAAAAATATCTAATCAACTGATATTATTGAGAATCTCATAGCATTATGTCTAAAAATACCTACCAAGAAACAATCATAAACTTTTTCTCCTATTCGGCATGTGTACTTTTTCGAAGCAAAAAAAAAAAAAAAAACAAAATTAGTTGCAACATTTTTTTTTTTTGGAACAAGTTGTAACTTAGAGCCCGTTTGGTTGAAGGATTCGTTTTTTGATTTGAATCATGATTCATGGTTCGTTACAGTATTTTCTCTCATAAAAAATACACGTAAATAAAAAATGATTCTAATCTCATAGTTCTAATCCACGAACCAAACGGGCTCTTAATAAAAGCATAAACAGTTTGGCCACCTCGATCTTGACCAATGTTAGCTAGTTAAGGATTCAACTTGATTGTCTCGTGATACCCAATGATCTCTTCATGTCGAGAGATTTCCATATGATGCTCACGGTGTGTACATGGTTAGTACTACAAGGACAACCAGTCAACCATGTGCACAAGATATTCATAGAATATATATATATATATATGCAGTAATAGATTCAGGAGTTATCGGTAGAAAGGGCTAAATTTTTTTTTAATTAAGATTATATTAACATGTATATATATGTAACAATTTGTTTATTAAATTAATTCATGCCCAATAAAATGTAGAGAACTATTAATTTAAAAGGATTAAATCTAATTTATACACATATTTATTATATTAAAATTAAAACTACTATAGGCTCCCCTCTCTCCGTCATTTTATATATATATATATATATATAACATATCGATGAAGAGATATCCAGAGAATTCACATATTTTCTGTTGGTGATAAAAACGGTATTCGTATGCTTCTACAAGGAGTGGTTGTTTTTATTTTGGTGCTTCCATGGCTATCAAATATGTATCTGATGATGAATGAAATGTATTTTTTAGTGGACTAATTTTTTAAATATGATTAGAATATGGAAACTTTTTTGAGAGGAAATATGAACATAGTTAATAAAACTATATACTGTCGAAATTTTTATTGTTTATTGTATTCTTATTCAATTCAAATTGAAATTTGAATGTCTCAAATATTAAGTATTTTGCTAAAAAAAATCGTGTATTATATATCCGTACGTGTACTGTTTTTATTTTTCGTATAATACAATTCTTCTTAAATTCTAATGAAATGATTCCATAAAATTTTCTTTAAATTTAAAATATAAACCTTGGCCCATTCAAAAGCATCACCGGAACTCCATTCTTCTTAGAAATCTCTTTTGAAAAGATTATTTAAAAACTCACCCATAATATTGATACAAGTTTTTAATTAATATCTATCTATCTATAAGTATTGTTATTTTAGCCGCAAGATATTAATCTAACGTTTGTAATAAATTTGATCGTTCACTAAAAAATTTAATAATAATTAATGAGATTAGATTTTTATCACTCAACATCATTAAATTTTTTTATTTAATGGTAACCACAAAAAAAAAAAACCATTAAAAACTCATCTATACATCATCATACTAAGCACATGAAACTTCTCAAAACCAATGGCCGCTTTTTAAACAAGTACTAATTAAATTCGCTTGAAGCAACTAAAGATCACTTATTTAGCACTTTCACATGTAGAGTAACACATGACAAATTAAATACATTACACGTTTTTAAGCATAATTAACTAATTGTACATGATATGCACACATATAGGGGACTTTGAACCGACTTAATAAATTTTACTTAATTACGCAATAACATACGCCCCACACTTGCCCGGCAGGTTTATGACATTCTCCTCTAATAAATGATGCTGGATGACGCATTTGGCATCTCGTAGTACAATTTATATCATGTTTACCGGTATTTTATTACCAAGAGAAACTACTTTCTTGCAATCTGGTAAACAAAAGGCCAAAGCAAAAATAGAATTACATGATTAGTATATAGACTATATATATATATATATATATATATATTTCTTAGTAGACATTACGCCGTAAATTTGTTAATATCTTAATTTATCTATTAAATTTCTCATATATAGTAAATGATCGGTTAAATGAGTTATTAATTTTCAATTGGTAAAATACACTTTCCTTACCATGTTTATTTTCACTTTTGCAACGCTAGAAAACCTGTTAAGTTTCTTTAAAAAAAAAAAAAAGTTGTTGTAGATGTGAGCAAAAATTAATATAGCCCCCTTAATCATGAAATAAAATAGATATCTTTCAGAAATGCAGTTTTATCTCTATCTAGAAAAATTGAAGTTTTTCATAAAACTAACCCGATTGCTGGAATATGAGGAAGAAAATTAATATGAACCTCAAGAACAAGAAATAGAGTGATTTGTCGCCCATATTCATGTTAAAGCGGTACATAAATAGCTATACCGAATCAACTTTTCAATAGGTTTTTATAGTGTACTTTTTTTTTTTTTTTGGGCTCAAAAAGGTTTATATAGTGTATTTCTTCCGGAGAAAAAAATATTTAGGGGTTGTTCTTTTAGAGTGTGACTTAAGTGTAATTTTTGAGTTATAATTTGAGTTAAATTTGTAACTTGAATAAAGTTGAGTAAAGTTGAATAAAGTTGAAACTTAAAAGAACGTGAACTTAAATAAAATTGTAACTTGAATTTAAATTTTTTTTTTAATTTTATTGCAAAAGAACAACCCTTAGTTTTTTATGATTTTTACAAGTACCCCTTAATTATATTTATCGATAGTATATTCCAAAAGGATACCTTTTGGCACCCGTGAACGTCACATGGCAAACTGTATACGTGTAAGTTTCAATAAACTATAGCTTTTTTCCCCCCCTTATTTTTTAGTTTTCGTAACATTAAATAGGGTGACTCTAGCACTAACTTGTTGCCTCTTGAGGTTTAATTATTTGGTAGTTTTCAATCTAATAATGAGTAAGATAACGTGATAAAATAACTAAGTTTGCTTAAAAGCAAAGTTATTTCTCTTACGGGATTTCTCTCTTTTTTTTAGACCTTAGGAACAATGTAAAAGTTCAATATTTTACATCTATGTACACTTAGAGATAAATGCACTTTTCATGTAAAATAATTAAAAGCAAGACATATACAAAAACTATCGTTGCAAGTTAGTTTTATTATATAGAACGTCATACTGAACTTAAAACAGTTTGCAAGTTACGAGATCTGAATAGATTACTTAAATCAATTGGTTATGCTCAGAGAATGAATTTTGTTTTGGTCATTTAAGTTAAAATTTCATGCCTAGGCGGTTGAAGTTGATCATATATGAATACCATAAATCAGCTGAGTTGAAAAGAAACATCCAATCTAACTTGCTCAGATTAGATTATGTTGGCTTTTAGACAAAACAAAAAGATTAAAAATTAGTTAAGAAGATTCAAATAACCAACTCTTTGATTAGGTTATGCATAGCAAAGAACGACTGTATATCGACTGATTTTCGTACCTTCGGCACATCCATGCTTTCCTTCACCATAAATGTTCACAAAACCGAGAATTTTGGGAAACCCCAAGTTATAGAAGCGAAAGTTTTACAGCAAAAATGTTTTTATATTGCAGAACAAATTACAGTCAAAGAAAGCCTAAAATCATTTTTATTGGAAGTACTTCCAATGTTTCCAGAAGCTCTGGCCAAACGAAGAGAATAAATAAAAGAAAATTTGAAGCTTTATTGAAATAGTACAAATTCGACCATTTCTCACTTCTTCAACAGTGATGCACTGCATTGTGCCATTATCTTTGATGCCCTGGTGATGGAATCAGTCATGTAAAAGTTCTCAACAGCTGTTCTGAAGGAATCCTGACTCAATTTCTGAGCGACTTTAGGCTTCAAGGAAGGCGAAAAAGTAGCTGGCTCTCTTTCGTTGACGTGCGAGAGGTTTGGTGCCACGGTTCTGATCCGGGATCGAATTGCCCCGAGTGAATCATAGGGCAGTGGAATCCCTGATACCTCCGATAGAGCCCTAATAATCTTCCAATCATCCCTGGCATCACCAACTGTTGGAACAGCAGGCAGTGTCTGTTGAGTGCAACCTTCGGTATTTTCGTATGTACCTTCCTTCTCACTGAATGCTGATGCAGGAAGAATTACATTGGCGCGGTACACACTCCGATCCCCGTGGTGCCCCTGATAAACCACAAAGGCGTCAGCTGGAACCTTCTCCAAGTTCACATCATCTGCACCCATCAGATACACAAACTTTGCGGACTCGATGCTGTTTTCAGACTCCGGCACAAGTCCAAGGTCAAGTGCCGCAGCCTGAGCAGCGCTGAGAAGCAATACATTGTAACCATTCCAATCAGGTCTGATAGCTTTCGAATATTCAGCAATGGTCTCAACAGCAGAAAAAATTGCATCCTTGTCTTTCCTATCAAAGAGCCCGGCCCCAAGAATAATAACAGGGTTTTTGGCATTCAAGAGAGCCGAGGAAAAGGGATGGCGACGCTCAGCCAGTTCTGCTAGCGTTTGAGGACCTGTGCCAAGATGTTGGTGATCATAGTTGAAATCTGTTTCAGGACCAAGATACCCAACTTTAGCATTGGTAGCTCTAACTGTTTTCCGGATTCTAGCATTTATCATAGCAGCTTCAATCCTTGGCTGTCAATTAGAAATTAAAGAATGGAGATTAGTATTTAATCATGCTTAAAACACAAGTTGTTAACATGCAGCCATCTTATAGCTAAATATAAGCGTGTAAAAGAATATAAGCGTGTAAAAGACACAGGATCATTTTGTACCAAGTAGTGCGCTAAAGTTAAAAAATGAAACAAAGGACGTCGGGACAATACCTGGGTACCAATCAAGAGAAAAACATCTGCCTTCTCAAGATCAGCAATGCTAGTGTTCATCAGATACATAGATCGGAGATCAGCATCATGATGGGCACCATTTCTTTCACACCAAACATTGTTAGACCCCAATTTGTTCAAGAAATCTTTTAGTGCCATCATGGACTCTGCATCAGACAGCTGACCAGCAACCCCCACAATTTCCTCTGGTTTAACTTGATTAACAACTTCAGCAACTACAGCAAGGGCATCACGCCAACTCACAGGCTTAAAGCGCCCATCAGCACCACGAATCATAGGGTCGTTTAGCCTTTGCCTCTTCAAACCATCATAACAGAAACGAGTCTTGTCTGATATCCATTCTTCATTTATGTCCTGCAATGTGAGGGAAATGGCATTACGGATTTGATACAGAACAACACTGAGAAAACAACTTTAAGGTCTACAGCCGTGAAGAATAGCCTTAAAAAATCCAATCACGAGTACTTCCTAGTGCCTTACAAAAGGCAAGCAGAGGAATTCTCAAGGTGATGGGAACCCATCAGAATTGGGTTCCGGGTGCTGTTGTATTGTGGGGCCCAACTTAAAACCTACGGGGCAGATCTTGCAGTAAACACTTTCAGCATCTATATAAAGCTTTGTCCTAAGTGCACAAGAACAGAAATTTCTTCTTACATGGAAAGCTCAGCAGAAGAAACAAATGGTGAAATATGTTTGCAATAAGTTATTGAGGTCAACAATTAAGAGAGAAAAGAACCAAATCAAGTACATTATATGCTTTTATAATGCACAGGTTTCCAACTTGCAACAAAAAAGTACTTTACAGATTCTATCAACCTACTAGATACAGTGAATACTCAGTTCAATGAACGTAGGTCTCTCACATATGGTTCTATTTTTCAACCACTAGTTTTTCACTTTTTCTTTATGAATATTTTAACCACTAGTTGAATGCCAATAAGCGTGAGCAATAACAGAACACAATCAAGCAACCCTTTTAAATATCATGCATAATCCAGTCATCATAATCATGGATGTCAATCCAGATAACAGGTTCGCACTTCAATTTGATCAACCAATTACCATAACATAAAGGATTTGGAAAGCTAAAACCTTTATCAATTCAAGAAAACACAGCTCAAAGGGCAATCAAAATCTGGCATCTAGTACATATTACAAGATATACCTCATTCAACCTTGGAAGGATGCGCATGACCTCTGGACCTCTACTGTCGATGCGAATGTTGGATCCTACGGCATCAGTAACATCGATGCTCTCAGTTCCTTTCAACTCCCAATTTCGGGCTTTAAATGCAAAAGGTTTTGAGGTCAGGGCTCCCACAGGACATATGTCTATCACATTTCCAGAAAGTTCACTTGTCATGAGTTTTCCAACATATGTTCCAATTTCTTCTCCACTTCCACGACCTAACATACCAAGGTCTTGAACCCCAGCAACCTCTGTTGCGAATCTAACACATCTGTTTGACCAGACACGTAGTTCACATTAGAAACTTCCTAGCTAGCTACAACTAATTAACTAATGACATAAATTGATTGATTCAATATCTGCATTCTGCACACTACAAACACGCGCACACAAGTATACATACATACGCTAGCTACAACTAATTAATTAATGACATAAATTGATTGATTCAATATCTGCATTTTGCACACTACAAACACGCACACACAAGTGTATATATATATATATATATCCAAACACTTGTAACAAACAGTTTTTTCAAAGAAACACCAAACATAAATGCTGTAAACAAAGCAGTGGAAGATCTTGGAATTTCCCTTGCGGATTTAGAAGAACAGCACGTTCGTTACCCTTTTGGTTTTTTGTTATTTAAAATTGCAAACAAGTATTAAGTAAACTTGTGATTGGCAACATAATCTAAAGCTGCACTGTCAAAATAAGGCTGCATTCCGTGATTCAAAAAATAACTGCTCCAATAAAGATTTTAAGCAGAAAACTAGAAACAAAAAAAATTAAAGTCCACACATCTCCAGAATAATCAGAGAAAAGTTTTCAATGTCATAGTGAGCTCGGAAGGATGTTTCAATTAAGGGAAAATAAGATTTTACCAAATTTTATTACATTACACAAGATACAACAGTGACAACAATTGTGAATGATATCCTTTTTGTTTGTACTAGAACGCAATTGAAGAAAAATAGAAGCCACTACTCAAAAGAAACTCATGGAAAACCACAACGTAAGGAGCAGGTTGCTATAAAAACATACGCTACTTAGAACTAACTGGAATGAAAAAGTTGACTTGTAAGAAAGAATTATCTTATAATAAACAGAAACTTTCACTGAATTAGTACATGAACCAACATGTGAAATGCTAATACGATAATTTGGTCGGTCAAACCAGTATATCAGTATTCTAGAAAGATTTTTTTCTCTACAAACAAAACAAAGTATGAATCCACGATGGGTATGTGAAAAAACATAGAAATGATCAATTAGAGCTTCTCACCTTGTACATTGAATGCACCTAGTCATTACAGTCTTCACCAGAGGACCAAGATTCTTATCCACCACAGATCTCTTCATCTCTGTGAAGCGGCCGCGATCAGACCCGAATGCCATGGACTGATCCTGGAGATCACATTCTCCACCCTGATCACAAATTGGACAATCTAATGGGTGATTCATCAGTAGGAACTCCATCACTCCTTCTCGGGCCTTCTTTGCTACTGGAGTATCAGTCTTTATTTTCATCCCTAAAATAAATTTTAAAAACAACAATAAATTACCAAAGCAAACAAAATAAAACACATTGTTTTTCAAAAGAACATTAAAATAGTGGGTGGGGGTGGAGGATAATTAGTTTTGGCTAAACGAACTATAAAAGGAGAAACTTCTAATGTCAAATAAAACCCTCAAACAATTCACAAGCTAGGAATTGAAGGTAATAATAACTGAATGGTATATCAAAAACAGTAGCAGTAGTACATTTGAAGATTACTAAGAGCTAAAGCATTCCATTGCATTTCATAGATAATAATTGAGCAAACAAACAAACCATTAGCCTGAACTAGAATCGATGAAAATGTCGGTGAATATCAGCAAAACCCCAATGCTAAAACATGATTCAACAAACTAGCAAAAACTAAATGTTTAGCACTCAAAGAAGCAGAAAAGAAAATCAGGTTTCATGAATTATCTCAAGATTATTGGACCTTAACCGAAAGAGAAATGATAATAAGCAAATCCGATCACTAGCTCAAGAGGTCAAACATCACAAACAACAAACAAAGAGGCGAAACCCTAACCAGGAAGCGCGGGCATGGCGCAGGAGGCGACGGGCTTGGGGGACTTCTCGACCTCAACGAGGCACATGCGGCAGTTGCCGGCGATGGAGAGGCGGCTGTGGTAGCAGAAGCGGGGGATATCGACGCCGGCAACCTCACAGGCCTGGAGGACCGTGAAGCCCTTCGGGATCTTCACCGGATAGCCATCGACGAACACCTCGATGGCGTCCTCCGGTGCGGGGCTGGGGAAGTGTACCCTGGCCCCGCCGACCGGCTTCCGAGGCGGGAGATCAGGCTCCGGATTTGCCGCCGCCGCCGCCGCAGCTGATTGGTCGGCGTTCTTGAGCTCCGGCGTGGAGGTGACGGCCCTGAGGAAGGAGGTCCTAGGGCTGAGGAATTTCGCCGTCGAGGTTGTGGGTCGGAGGACCCTGGAAGCGAGCAATCCCAACCCCATTAGTGTAGTTCCAGAGCTTGGTGAAGCTCTCCGAGCTGCAAGTGATACTGATCGATCGTGTAAGAGGAGATCTCTGAACTCTCGGCGACTGAGGGAGGAGATGTTTGGTTTTGTCTATGCGTACGACACTGCTGCTGCTCCTGCACGAATGGAAATTGGGATTGGAAATAGATGATGGGCCTTGACTTGTTGGGCTGGGCTTTGATCGGGCTTCACCTTTTGAGTTTGATTAAAAAAAAAAAGGATTTTTACGCATCTAGCAAAAATAAAAAAAAATGGAATTAAAATACAGATTCTTTTTTTGAAATATTCAAAAAATAGTAAAATATTTAGGTTTTGATATTTAGAAATAGCATATTTTTTTTACAAAATATTTCACTCTTAAATTTAATTAGATTTCTAATTGAATATTTATTTAAAAATTTATTTGTCATCGCCACTAAATTTATTCAGACCTCATTTTTATATGCAATTATCTTTTTGCTTAATTATCCATCCATACCATAAACATATTTGTTTCATAAGTTTAAATTATTGTTCAAACTTTTTTAAAATATTTTCTCTTATAAAATTTAAATTTCTGTTCAAAATTTTTTAAGTCTAAAACCATTTCAAATGTCAATATCATACAAATATTATAGTTGACAAAAAAAAAAGTGAGAATGATATATAAGCTATATAACAATTTTTCTTAATTTATATTTTGTTCTCCCCAGTATTTCTATTTTTATTTCTTAAAATACTCTATTATTGTTTTGGGATTCCACACAATGTTAGATTTATATTTTCCAAAATAATTGTTTTTGGAAAATGCATAAAATCAAATGTAGTTTTTTTTTTTGGCAAATGAATTACAGTTGTATGTGCATAAACGTTTGATATTCTTTTTCACTATGGATTTTTTTTTTAAATGGGCACCATGGATTTTCAAGCAACAGTGTTTTAATTTAAAAAAAAAAAAACAATTCGTGAGTCAATCTATCCGAACTCCAACTCCACAGCTAAAATCCTTAAAAAAAAAAAGAAAAAGAAAAAGAAAAAGAAAACTCCATAGCCAAAATACCAAAAGAGCTTTGAGTTTGTCCGTCGTTTGCTGTACCTTGCATGCTACATTGAACACGACCATGGTCTAGGGCTCTATCTCAGCAGAGAACTGTATCACGCACAAGAACCATGGCCTTCAATTTCCTTTACTTTGCTCTGTTGTTCACTTTCCACCTCCAATTCTCTCTCGCTGGTAAGTTCTCGCTCGAATTTCATTTCTGTTTTGTTCTCACTGCGATTACTGTAATCTCTTTCTTTTTGCTGCTTCTTGATTTTGGTTTCTGATCAACCAATCGTCTCGACTGTTATGGATATTTATTTTGTCTGTTTGTTTGTTGCGAAAATGTGATGGAAAAAGAAGAAATGCGGGTGAAAATAGGGAGATTTTCACCCGCACGGTTTGAATAGATTCGACATAAGATCCATTCAGTTATGAGAGTTAATGCTTTTTGTTAGCAAGCTATTAGGCCTGTTTGGTAGGAGAGAAAAGAAAGGGGCTTTCTTTTATTGTGTTTGTAGAGGTCAAAATTAGGGTCTTATTGATGATTTTGAACGCTTCGTTACTCAGATCTTATTTTCTATGTTCATTCATTGTTTGAGTGTTGCTTTACTAATAGAATCTGTTTCTTATAGTTATAACTAAAAATGTTGTAATTTTTGTTCTATAAACATTTTAGGACAAACGAATTTGATGGAATCGGTTCCTGATCTTCAGAATTCTATGTACAAGGTTGTCGATGGATATCCTTGTGTACGGCTAGTCAATTCTTCTGGGGAGATTGGATGTTCAAGTAAGGATTTTAATGATAATTCATCGTGTCATTGTAGCTTATCGCTATGATATTTATATTCTAGAGTAAATCTACTTTTGTAATGAACCTTTGTGTGTGTTTTGTCATTTGCATTTTCTTAGATCCTGGAAGAGAGAAGGTTGTTGCTCCAATTATAAGATTCAAAGATGCTAACACATTGTCTCGTTCGTCCACAATTTTGCTGTCATTTGATGAAGTTGAAAGTTTTTTTGCCAGGTACATGAGCGACAACTAATATATTCTGCTTAAACTTAGTCCCTCCAATGAATGAGTTGCCATCATCTTGTGGTTGTTTCTAATTGTAGTTTTCCCTTTTTTGGCTTTTTGACATTGAATAAAAGATATATGGGTATTCTAATTGTCAATGAGGGAAACTTCCTTGAAGGAAATGGCGAAAAGTGTAAACATCCATCCACGTTGCTTCAACATCTATTTTTTTACATGTGCATTACCTACAAATTCAACATTTGTTGTCTACATTGATCAGTAACCAGTTGGATTGGTCAGATGGAATTATGTAACATATCAACTTGCACATATCTTTGGAAGAGAGTTGTTGGGAGAATCGCTAATCTCTTAAGAAGAAAAAATGGACTTCTAGTTGATTGGAGTATAAATTTTGTTCTTTTTGTCACTCTTTCTATCAGTAGATTGGGTTATGAAATGATATAGTAGCTTGGCTTGGGAATAAATAGGTTGGCCTAAGCCTTACAGCCTGTTTGGTTTGGAGGGGAAGAAAGGAGGGGAGAGATGGGGAGTTGAAGTCTAACTCTACGCCCATAAAATCCAATAAAGAGATCTGTTAATGAAAAGCTTTGTTTTGGGTTTCTTATTTTTCGAAGTGATGCTCTTAACTTTACATATCTGGTCTTATTTCAGGATTGCGGATGATTCTACTTTTGCTAGAAATGTTGGTGGGGTTTTAGTTGAATCAGGGGCTGAATTTCAAGATAAGTTACGAGGTAAGTTAATCTAAAGTTATCCACCCATCATGTTTTTGCTTCATAAGTGTAAACGTAAGTTGAGTGAATGACTTCTACTCGCTGATAGTGGCACTTCTCATTTGTAGGATTCTCTCCAGCTCATAAGTTCCCTCAAGCTGAATTTGCACCTTACAAAAGCACTAACTATGAGTGGAACCCAATTGTATGTTATTTTGCCTTACCATCAGCCAGCTCTTGTTGCAGATATCTTAGTTTGTTAGTAATGTGTCAAGAACGTCAGTGCTGTAGTTTGTGCTATAGCAATTGTTTTGGTGGTCATATTTAATAATTAAGATGTATGTTAGTTGCTTGGTGATTTAGATAAATGGACGAGCATTTATTCTAACTTTAGTCATCACTCATATAATTTATAGTGTTAGTCGACAAGCGAAATGACAATATTAGTTTTTATTTTTATTCTTTCATTTCTTAACTTCGAATATACTGTTTGAAGAGAAATATGAATTTACTTAAATTGTACCAGTCACATTAGGTTTCAAATCATTATATCTTTACTTGTTGGTTTGAAAAGGTTGACTTATCATAATGTAGTACTTACTGCTATATTCCATTTTTCGCATCTTGTTTGGCAAATTTGACAACCTTCACACTTTCAGGGATCTGGTATTATGTGGCGGAGGTACAATTTTCCTGTGTTCTTGCTCTCTAAGAACAGTGCTGTGACCATCCAGGAGGTAATAAGCTTTTTGAAACTTCTTGAATTTTTGTCGCCCTTGCAAGATGTTACACATTTTACTGGAAAAGTAAGACGCTTCTCAAAGAAGTCCATGTAATCAATCAAGTTAATGCAGATGTGCCAAATTGGTAATAAACTAATAGTTGATTGAAAATAATACATGAACGTGCTATTTGAATATTTTTATGTAGACTTAATTCACTCTTAATATGAATTATAACATTATGGACAACTTTATTATTGTGAATTTGTTAATACATATATGTTAAATTTCGACCCATAATGGGATGAACACTTGTTTTATTGACTATCTTGAGGCCTTGGACTCCTTCTCTCATAAATGAATTGATTAGCCTGTTGGATCAAATAACCTCTTCACACAATTGAAGTAAGCCCAATTAAAATGTGAGCCCAAAGGTAGCATATATTGTTGTGTGTGACCTAAGTGTTTATCCTTGATGGTGCTTAGTGTGGTGGTTGAGGGAGAGAAAGGAACTCTAAGCTCCTCTACATTGACGGCGGTGTTTTAACGGCTTATCGACACTACCATCCGATTACCCCTATTGTACCTGTTTCAATACTCATATAGATTGACATTTAAATTTCAACAATTGGTATTAGAGCTCTCCTCTTTCTTAGTCTCACCACATACAAGTGCCATACATATCATCAACCCATACTCCATAGACCTACACACACCACATTGCATAATATGCCTCATCCTATTCCTTACCGCCTCATATTTTGGTAGGCCTATTGGGCTTTATAAATTGTGGTAGTGAGGTTATTTGGCTCAATGGGCTAACCAAAGTACTTACGAGAGAGGGAGTTCATAGACCTCAAGCGCAGAATCAAAATTTACTAACCATCCCATTATGGTTAAATATTAAAGTTGTTGTCATGCTTTTATGAATCTTTAGCACCTAGTTATGTGTAATATTTGTATCCTTGGTACAGTATTATTACATAATTAGTTTGGCTGTATTTGTTGTAATATGACGCCTAAGATCCTTTGGTCTAGTGGCACTGGGGAATTTGGGTGGGATGGGATTTAGGAGGTAGGTTGCGGGTTTGATCCTGTGTTGTATCAAAAAAATTGTTGTAATATGACATTCTTGAATTTTTATTTCTTAAAATTAGTTGGAAGTATTTATATTTTATTGCATGATCGGGCAGTCCAAGTGGGAGAACAATTGAATGTTTTGTGTGTGGACTTGCGTAATCATTGGCAACTACTTAAATGTCATAATGAAAGCATGATAACATGATGAATTAAGGAAACACTGAGAACATGATTATGGTTTTACGTGCATAGTTATGTCACAATCCTAGTATAATATAATTTTAACATGTATATTTTATTATTTTCATTATGCATTTTGATTATGCATTTGAGGTCTATGAACTCCCTCTCCCGTAAGTACTTTGATAAGCTCATTGGGCCAAAGAATCTCACTAGCACAATTTACAAAGCCCAATAGGCCCACCAAAATATGAGCCCATAAGGAATAGAGTGAAGCATATTATAATGTGGTGTGTGGGGGGCATGGGATACGTGTTGATGTGTGTGGCACTTGCTGGGGCTAAGAAAGAGGAGAGCTCTTATACTAATTATTGAAATTTAAATGATATGAGTATCGAAGCATGTACGATAAGGGTTACCTGGCAGTAGTGCCAGTAAGCTGTCAAAATACAGTCGTCAACGTAGAGGAGTTGAGAGTACTATGAACTCTCCTTCTCTCTCCTCATTTACCACCACACTAAGCACCACCTAAAACTAAAGACTTAGGCCAAACACAACAATATATGCTACCCTTAAGCTCACATTTTAATTGGGCCTATTGGGCTTACTTAAATTGTGTGAAGAGGTTATTTGAACCAATGGGCTAATCAAATCATTTATGAAAGAGGGAGTCCATGGGCCTCAAGCTAGTCAATAAAATGAGCGTTCATCCCATTACAGTCCGATATTAACATACATGCATAACAAATTCACAATAACAAAATTGTCCATAACATGTTATAATTTATATTGTAGAAGTCCACATAAAAATATTCCAACATGTACTCGTTTTAAATTAATTATTAAGACAATTGTATCGTTCGATAAAAGTTCTTTATTTTTTCTTAGTTCTTCTAGAAGTGAGAGCTTGTAGTTGGCTGAGATGTATGTGATGTGGAGTACTATTTTAGATGGATTCTTGATCCACATATTTCATAATGTTGGAGAAAGTTAGCATCAATTGACTGGTGTTGATTATTTCTGTCAAACTAGTTAGTGCCCGTTTGGGAAGTATATTTGAACCATGATTTGGATTTTGATTCAAATTTTTTTGTGAGAGAACTATTGGCAGGAATTGTTTTGATTCAAATTCTTTGTGAGAGGAAAAATACTGTAGCAGAATCATGGTTTGGGCTTGAATACATGTACCAAACAACCCCTTAAGTATTTTAGGGCTCGTTTGTTTCATGCATTTAAACCCATGATTTTGATTCTGGTACAGTGTTTTCCTCTTACAAAAAATTTGAATTTCAAATGTCAAAATCAAGAATCACTGATTTAAACACATGAACCAAATGGCCCTTCTGTTTTCCTCTTACAAAAAATTTGAATTTCAAATGTCAAAATCAAGAATCGCTGGTTTAAACACATGAACCAAATGGCCCTTAGTAATTATCTGATTGCAGGGTGCCGTTCTTGTATTTGGTAAATTTTTTAATAGTGTTCCTGGGTCCGTGGGGAACATCCGCATGCCATAAGTTGGAACGTATTGTAGATAAGATCAGAATGATTTATGCAGATAAATAGATATGTACATGTGGCATGCATTAGTATAATAAACCAGAGAATGAAAAATTAAGCATACAATACTAATGTTTACCTTGGAAGGGTAATAATGATGTTTAAATCATGAACCACACAATTAATTTATGGAAACAATGTCATTAAATCGTATGGGAAAAATGTAATTCTTACAATCAATGGTTGCCTAGATCAGTAATTGGGGATGGTTACTCCATGTTACTAAACAGATTTGTATCAAGAAACTTCTGTCTCTTAATTTATTTCTCTCTAACCCTTGATTGTTCTTAGACTATCTTCACCCCTTAGATTTCTTTACTCCCTCTTGTTTTTTTATCTGATTACTCCCTCTTGTTTTTCTCTTCTATTTCTTAGGCTATCTAAGTTATTCTCATGTTTTTTTCCTTGACTACTTGTTTGCTTGTGTGATATGCTAGGTCTGAATGATTGTTAAATCTAAGAATGCCTCTCCAACTAAGAAAATGATTGTGAAATCTAAGAATGCCTCCCAAAGGCTTGTATCTTCTCAAAAATTGCATGTGAAATCTTAGAAGCTTGTGAAATCCCAAAAGCTTGATTTCTTAGCATGTCTTCCCTTCTATTTATCGCTTCCCAAGCACCATAGGTGTTATAATTATTTTACCTCTCACTGCTCAGATGGTTGTTATGTTTTACTCTCCCTCTCACTATTCGAAAGGTTGTTATATTTTACTCTCCTCTCTCACTATTTGGTATAGCTAAAGATCATGAGTTACATAATACTACTTCTCTCCTCATATTGTTTTACCATGCTAAGTCCTTGATGGCTTTTGTCTTACCACTCTTCTCTTAGTGAATTAGAAGAGCCTTTTACTACCCTCATCCTATAATACTATAACTTTCCCATGAGTTAAATAACTTTATTTTCACCATTCATTGTATTATAATGCAACCCTAGTGCTTGCAAAGCTTGTTAGACACAATTGTATAATGTAGCACAATATTTCATATTGCACCATTGTACAATGAAGTCGCACAAGTCTTTTACGTAGCTAGTTTGGTAATATCAAGTATTTGATATTACTGATTTAGTGCGCACCCGTATGAGTCCTAAAGGCAATGTTACGTCCAATCCTACCATACCACACCCCATAACATTGTTCCCTGATTTTTATGGTTAAAAGATCTATTTGTGGTTTTTTCTTGTCTTGTTTGTGTAATGTATTTCTGTTTTGAGCCGTTTGGAGTTTTTTCCTGTTTTTGTCTTGTGTTCCCTCTTCAGATGGATTCCTCATCCATCTTGAAACTTCAATTGTAATTTATCTTATTCATTGAAGTTTCTTTCTTATAATACACACACACACACACACACACGTATAAAAGATGTCTTTGAGGTCGAAGTTTTGAAAAATAACCCATTTATTACTTCTAACCCTCTGAATGTTAAAAATTATAATGTAGTCGTACTAATTTTCCTACGTTAGGGTCCATTTATATTGGACTATAGTTCCAAGCCAATTACTACATACTTGTGTTGTCACCTTATGCAGGTTGCTCTAGAAAATGAGAAGAAAAAGAGATCATATACCACTGTTGTGGCCGAGTTTGATCTGGTCATGCAGGTATCTGACACTGCTCTTTCGTATAATTTTTATGTGCAATATTTTAATGATTCATCTACTTATATATTTTTTTTAAGTAACCTGTGATACATTTGAATTGGACTAGACAATGAAAGCTGGGACTCATGATTCCAAATCTTGTTTGACAGAAGAAACATGTCTTCCATTAGGTGGATATAGGTAAGTTTTTGTGGGTTTTTTAGTTCTCGTAATGCTGTTTAACAACGCTATAGCTGGTTCACTATTTGTTTAAGTTGGTTCTTTCTTTTGAGCCCAGGATGTCTTGCCATGTGTTCTCTTGATTTTTTGTTTTGGTCATGGAAGGACCGTTGTTCTTATTGGCTTGTTTATTTCTGAATTAAGTGTAATGTCTCTATGAAAAAAAAAAAAAAAAAAAGGAACAATAGATTCTTTTAAAAAAAGATGCTCCATAAAGTGAAAACCTTGGAGATTGTTATTTGTACCTTGGTTAGTTAATATTTATTGAGAAGTTTGATATATAGGAATTTATTGGCTAATAGATTTGACATTGAATTTGTTTGTGGATGTCTTCTTCAAAGGAGTTTAGGGATCTTCCTTTATCTGTGAGTTGACTGGATTGGAAGTCTTTATGGTGTGTATTGATTTAGGCATTTAGCACGAGTTCTTTCTCCCTTTTTATTTGCTGAGGACAACTTGTTCTTTCTTCTATTATGTTATTACTTTTGGCAGAAATTGTATAACGTACATTTATATAATTGTATAACTTCTATTATGTTTGTACATCTTATATTTGTCTTAGCCTCGCTAATTTACTTTAAAACTTATAATTTAAATCCTAATTTTGAAGGGCAGTGTTTGGTCATCGCTTCTGCCAATTAATACCTCATCCTTGGACCAGGCCAAGCCCATTATATTAGCTGTGGCATCAATGGATGCAGCTTCATTTTTCCGCGACAAAAGCCTTGGTGCGGACTCCCCCATATCAGTAAGTTTTCAGCCTTTTAAATGACATCCTTCCAGTGAAATTTTGCTTTGTTTTATGCTGTTTACTACTCGTTGATTAACATTCTTATGCAATGCTTTCAGGGTCTGATTTCGCTGCTGGCTGCGGTTGATGCACTATCACGTTTGGATGGTCTGGATGACCTCAATAAACAGGTTTGTCTAAGAGACTTGGTTTCTGTGCTGATGCCTGATGTCCTGTCCTTTTTTTTTTTTTTTTGTTCTTTGACTGATTAGTCTTATATTTTAATGCAGCTTGTTTTTCTTGTTTTAACTGGAGAGAGTTGGGGTTACCTTGGTAGTAGGAGATTTTTGCTCGAACTTGATCTGCAGTCTGATGCTGTTAGTGGCCTTGATAACTCATTGTTTGAGATGGTATACTTCTTAGCTGTTGCTGATGCTGATGCTGAAGTCTAATACCGAAATGATAATTACTATCTTCTAAATGAAATAGTATCCGTTTTGGACATTTATTTATTAAAAAATGTTCGTCATTTTTTGTTTCTTTACTTTCATACGTAAATTATTGGTTTACCTAATTTGTTTTGTTGTATTGGTAAGAGTAAATGGTGCAACTCACCTTAGTTTGGGTCTTTCACGTTATGTGTCAACAATTGTATTGGAAATCTAACTATTATGTCGTTGAATCTTTGTATGTAGGTCGTGGAAGTTGGATCTGTTGGAAAGGGCTTCAACCAGGGAGTCACTAACTTTTACGCTCATACCACTGGGGTAAGAACAGTTTATTATTACTCTTGAATATAAATGCTAAAGTGCTATGGCCCACAGTTAATTGGAGGTATGGAAAGGTGCACCTATGGTAGATGTCTTAGTCAGTTTACATGTGGTAGTTGCTATAGTATCCTTCTTGGTGTAAGTTTTTTAGGATAGCAGTGAAGCGATGGTGGTGTTTAAGTTGTCTACTTTCTTTAAATAAAAAAGAAAGTAGCTTTGTTTTGCTCAGTTTTCACAAGGCCATATTATTTAAATGCTGAACAGTACTTTCCTTTATTGGAGTTGCTTTCAGAGTTTCGCTGCACAAGTTTGCTGTGGATATCATAACACTTAGATGTAATCTTAAGAATGTCCTTGTTGACTTCATGTTAAACCTTCATAAAAATTTATAGTTAATGATTTCGTCTAATCCATTATAGTCGCTACATTCTACAACTGTTATCTTGCTTAATGTAGGTTTCATCTGCTACAAAGAAGTTGTGGGATGCATTAAAGCACGCTGAAGATTCCCTCAAGTCTGAAAATGTTACAATCTCATCAGCAAATGCTTCGAACCCTGGGATACCCCCGTCTTCCTTGATGACTTTCGTCAAAAAGGTTTTTGATTTGTTAGCGTACACAAAATATTTCTTACCTTGCCAGCAGTTATAGTCCTTGCATCCTTCCTTTTATTTTCTTTTTCTTGCTGATACAAGGACATGAAACAATACAAAGTTACAAACTAACATCTGTTGCAACGAAGACTTCTGTGGCATTAACATACACAGCACAAATTGCTTCTGTTTGCTTATATTTCTTCCTTTTGTTTCATTTTTTATCCCTCGGAACAATATACTACGTTAATGGGTCAGATAATATGTGTGTCTTATGTGTCTGCTTGTGAATTCAATGGAAGCTAAGAAATTGTTTCATTTGATGTGAATATCTCTCTAGAAAATCTAGAGTTAAAGCAAGAAATCTATTATCCTAAACGTACTTAAGAAATGGAATATCTCTTCATCCCTGACGTAGTGTACAGTAAGATGTAATTATCTCTTTTCTTTTTTTTCCTTTCATTTTTACTTTTTCCTTTCTTCTCTCTGCTGGTAACAGAATTCTCTTACCTCTGGGGTTGTGTTAGAAGATTTTGATACCGTCTTCTCCAACAAGTTCTATGATAGCCACCTTGATGATATTTGTGAGTTGATACGTTTTCTTAATTCTTTGTTACTGAATTGTATTTAAGGCTTTGCTGCAAGTCACTTATCCGTTTCCCCTTTTTAACCAAATTTCTAATGCAGCAAATATAAACTCTTCATCAATTGCGGCAGCTGCTTCCCTTCTGGTGCGGTCCCTTTACGTCCTTGCAAGTGATACTAAAAATTTAAGCACTTCAGCTCTAGCAGCTGTCAATGTGAATGTTTCACTAGTTGAAGAACTTATGGGTTGCCTACTGAGCTGTGAGCCTGGCCTGTCTTGCGAGCTTGTGAAAAACTATATTGCACCCTCCAGTACCTGCCCAAGCCATTATGTTGGTGTTGTTCTCGATGAGCCTTCATCCACACCGCCTTTAGAATACGTCAGTGATGTTTCAAGATTTGTGTGGAATTTTCTGGCTGACAGAACCTCTGTTCTGAAAGGCCAGAATACTAGTTCTGCTTGTTCACAAGATTGCAGCAGCGAAGGTGGAGTGTGCATCAGAGCGGAAACAGATGGAAAGGGAGTTTGTGTTGTCTCCACAACCAGGTATCTTGCTAGTCAGTTTCCAAAGAAAAGAAAATGAACAGTACAATAGGTGGCTTGTCACTGACATTTCAATTTTAGGGGCTATACATGTTAGAGTTACTCTGCTTACATTCTTCATCTCGTTGATACGCAGATATGTACCGGCATACTCTACACGGTTGCAATTTCATTCTGGAACTTGGATTGTCTTGCCTCCAAATTCATCTGATCTTATGGGTTTGGTCGATCCTGTTTGGACGGAAAGTAATTGGAATGCAATTGGGCTGCGAGTCTACATTGTGCAGTCTGCTGCTTATGACTGCCTCGTTCTACTTGGCGGTATTGCTGTTACAGCCTTGGCTTACCTCGCCATTGTAATCACCAGAGCCACCATCGCGAAGATCTTGAAGCAAGATTGAGTAGGCGCCTCAAAAGCCATTTTGAAGAACTTTTACCGAGGAGGTGTTGGGACTTGAATCGAGAGATTCTCGTTTGCGTCTTCGAATATTTTCGAAGGATGTTGCATTATTGAAGTCGCGTCCTCCGTTGGAATTTTTTAGGAATTATTCATTCCGTTTGGTTAGTGTAGGATGGATGGTCAAAGTAGTCTAGTAATGCTTGAATGAAATTCATCCTCTTAAGGAAGTCCCTGATTTCAATTTTTGCAAATATGTTGGGAATCTTCTTAGTTGGACAGTTTTGTCCCCACACTTACATAGGTGAAAGCAAAATGTCATTTCAGTTGTCCTGCTTATCTCGATTGTTTATCTGATGTGCGACTTATGGAACAGAGGAGATTTTTTCAGTGCCGTTTATAACAAGCAAAGATGTAACGATTTAATTTGGAGTTTGGATGGCTTTTGATATGTCATATACTGATATTGGATGGTCTAATTTAATTTGGGGATAAACGTGCACCTAAATTTTAGTATTTTTGTGCATTTTACTCTTTGGTTGGCCTTTTTGTTTCAATCGCCTTATTGACTTTCTTACATTTAGCTTAATGCTATATTTTTAGTTGACAAGATTTGAGTTCTCAATTCTTCAAGGGAACTCAATTTGATTTGACTTCCAACCAGTGAAACCAAACTCTGACTTTATCAGCACATTTCCTTGATATCTAGACGATCCTCATAAGCACATTGCACGGACTACGAATGTATGGTGTGGACCTTCCACGCATGATACAGGGAACCCCATTTTCCCACGCAATTTATTCAACATTTTGGGTAATTTTGACAAATACATTTTAAAATAGCACTATTAAAAATTTTTGAGTCTCTAGCCTATTGAATTTTGCCCATTTGAGTAAGTAATTGGACATATTATTATCTATAATTTGATAAATTACACTGGTTTTGACAAATACATTTTAAAATAGCACTATTAAAAATTTTTGAGTCTCTATTGGCCTATTGAATTTTGCCCATTTGAGTAAGTAATTGGACATATTATTATCTATAATTTGATAAATTACACTGGCGGCGGGTCTCCGGTCACCGGCAGCAGGTCTTTGATCACCGACGATGAGTGTAATTTGACAAATTACTATATATGATTTGACAGATTATTATCAAATGGGTAGTCTATTACAATAAAATGATAGATCTCCAGAATGATGTGTTTAAAGGTTAGTTTTTTGCAATTTTCTCCCAACATTTACAATCAAGTGAAAAGAGATAATTGAAGCCCGTTGAAATCTATTGACTTCGCAGGTTCTAATTGCGTGGTATTGAAAGGTTTGAATCAAAAATTCTAAACCTATGTGGGTTTTATTATGGTTTAAATTAGTATTTAGAAGTATTCCGAACAAGAAATAAAACATCACATCAATGACTAAAGTTTAAACTAGTATTTAATTTAGTGTGAGAATTATGAGTAAATCAGAAATAGAGTTATGGTTTTAAACTAGAAATACTATAGCAAATGGTTCAAACCCATAAGAAGAGGGGTAAGTTTCTACACCCACCTAGAATGGTTCTAAACCCGTAGCTTAGGTTCAAAGAAAAAAAAAAGAACAAAATATTGATTCAGACTTGTTCCTGAGTTCAAAATTTGATCAACACGCGAAGTAAACGAGTCTTTAATAGTTTTTGTCCAAGTCTTAGACTTAGGGTACCCCTTTCTTGAGATTGGGACCTTACACCTGTTTCAACATTTATATGCTGCTAAAATATCTTTTGAATTATCTCTCTATAAACTCTTTATTGACTTAAGCGTTAAGTGGATACGACTTAATTAACGGCTTTTTTTTTGTTTTTTAACTGACCATAAATGGCTAACATCTACTATTGATTATTCAAATATTTATTCTTAAGATTAATATTAAGAAAATTCTATTACAGGGTCTAACAAGACTCTATTTACATGATGTAATTTTAATCATTAAATTACATCATAATCATATCTTTTTGTGTATTGATTTAAGGAAACTTGATAAAAATTTGACAATTCATGAATTTATGCATTTACAGTTTAAACTATTTTTCCAATCACTTTTATAGGGGTACTTTGGGTATTTTAAGAAGTTTAAAATTTAAATAACGACTACTGTGATTATAATTAAAGGTCTTGTTCATTTCATAATTCAAGTCATATTAATATAGTGTTTTCTTTAACAAAAATTTTAAACTTAACTTTTTAACTATAATATTTTTCTCTCACATGTACAACTCAAATCATAACTTTGATGCAAATGAACATACATAAATATCCACAAAATTCAGGAGTACTAGCGTAATTTAACTATTATTTATCTTTTTTATTTAAGAAAAAAAAGGAGAGAGACAAGAATTTGACACAGAAAGGGAAAGGGCGGGAAAATTCTCAGGCAACAGGGAGTGAAGCGAAGCAGCATTGCAAATGTCCGGCGGCGGTCGGAGCATCACAGCTCTGAACGTGGCGGAGAAGCCGTCGGTGGCGAAGTCGGTCGCCACCATCCTCTCCCGCAACCACCAAGGCTTCCGCGTGAGGGAAGGCCGTTCCCGTTACAACAAGATCTTCGAGTTCCCTTACTCCATCAATGGCGTTGCCGTCCAAATGCTCGTCACCTCCGTCACCGGCCACCTCATGGAGATCGAATTCGAAGATCGATTCCGCAAGTGGCATTCTTGCGACCCCGCCCACCTCTTCCAAGCGCCTATCCGCAAGTCCGTCCCCGACGACAAGCTCGACATCAAACGCACCCTCGAGGATGAGGCTCGCCGCTGCCAGTGGCTTATCCTCTGGCTCGACTGCGATCGCGAGGGCGAGAACATCGCTTTCGAGGTCATCAATGTCTGCACCGCGGCCAATCCTCATCTCACCCTACGCAGGGCACGTTTCTCTGCCTTGATCGATAGGTTTTTCCTCTTTCTTAAACTCTTTCTTAATTTCTAGGGTTTCGATGTTTTTTTCGCTCCTTAGATTTTGGTGAATCGCAGGGAAATCCATGAGGCCGCGCAGAATCTTGTTCAGCCTAACAAGTTCTTCGCTGATGCGGTGGATGCTCGTCAAGTCAGTACCTTTCCTTTCCAGAAACTCATTTTATCTGATGTTTTTCCGAATCATTTGTTACTAGTACTGCTTTTGTAGATATAGTGTGTTAGTGAGAAGTGTGATATGATTTTGAGGAGAAGAAAATTATTTTATTATGTTTTGGAGGTCTTAGGTTCCTAGAAAAACCTACTGGATGTTAATTTCTTTCAATAAGTTTTCCATGTCACTCGCAGGAAATAGATCTTCGAATTGGTGCTTCTTTCACCAGGTTTCAGACTATGTTGCTGAGGGATGCGTTTGTTATTGATTCTGCAACTGATGACAGGAATCTTGTTCTAAGTTATGGTCCTTGTCAGGTATGTCTTTGATGCCAGCTCAAAGCACAATGATACAACTGATTTGAATTTTTTAAAAATGGATGCTTACTGCATTTGTGTTTTTCTCTCCTTGCCCAATCCAGTTCCCCACGCTTGGATTCGTTGTTGAACGTTATTGGGAAGTACAATCACATGAACCCGAAGAGTTTTGGGCTATCAACTGTTCACACAGATCAGATGAAGTCATTGCTACGTTCAATTGGATGTAAAGCTTTGAAGCCTTTTTATGGAAACTTTTATTCCTTTTGAGCTTTAGTAATTACGAAGTTTAGAAGTTCAATGACATACATAAATTTTGCAGGCGTGGACATTTGTTTGATTACACTTGTGCAGTTGTAATATATGAGATGTGTGTCGAGGAACCAACTGCAACCGTGAGTATTGATAACCAAAATGCGCATATTGACAACTTTGAAGCTCCCATTTAAATTAGCAGCTTTTTACATTTTCAGTTGCATTCAGGTCACAAATGTTAGAAAGCAGGAAAAACTTAAGTATCCTCCGTATCCTTTGAATACCATCGAGCTCGAAAAGCGTGCTTCAAGATACTTCAGGATGAGTTCTGAACATACCATGAAGGTGAGCACTTGGCGTCCCACGTACCATCATTTTCTTTCTTTGCTTCCATCAATAGTATCATTCCTAGTATACATTTTATGTCCTTTCAAATGAATCTTATGCTCTTCCTTAGTTTCAAGCCTCCTTCAATCACCTTAAGTGTCCACTAATCATTTTGAAGCCAAACAAACAAAATTTTTAAGCATTAGATGTAAATATGTGTTGTCGCACAAAATACACATGTTATTTGAAATACATTTTGATTTGTGGTCCAATATCTTCAGCGTTAGATGTACAATTTTTTACTTGGTATGCTCGCTGTTTTTGGTCTTATAGCTGACAATGTTTTGCTGGTTGAGTTCTAGATGAAATTCTAAGCACTGGGTTCACTGATTTTCTCTGTATAGGTGGCAGAAGATCTGTACCAAGCAGGTTTCATCAGTTATCCTCGCACAGAGACAGATTGCTTTTCCCAAAGGACTAATTTGCATGTTGGTAACCGTCTTTGAATTATATTAAGTAACATTAGTGAAGGAAGTAATCCACATATCAAAGAGTCAATTGAAATTTATGATATCAAGATAATAGGCAGTTGTTACTGAATGTAATTTGATTCTCTTTGTTTTATGTTAGTGCTTCCGTTAGTAAATGCTTGTACTCAGCCCCTTGTTAAAATTACTTATGGTTAGAGCTTTGACTTGATCAGGCGATAGTGGAAGAGCAGCAAGGGCATCCTATATGGGGATCATATGCACAAAGGTTATTGGACCCTGGTTCCGGACTTTGGAGAAACCCTGGTAATGGCGGACATGATGACAAGGCCCATCCACCCATTCACCCAACAAAATTCTCTGCTGGAGAACCAGCATGGAGTCAAGATCACCTTGTAATAAGACTGTTATTATGTTTAGTCCAAGTCAACATTGCATCTCTATTCAGTTTTCCCCATGAATTCAATATTATTTCACCTTTCAGAGGTTATACGAATTGGTGGTACGCCATTTCCTTGCATGCGTCTCGCAGCCAGCTGTAGGGGCTGAAACTACTGTTGAGATTGATATTGCTGGTGAATTGTTTTCGGCATCAGGGAGGGTTGTATTAGCCGTAAGTTCTCTGCAGGATTCCCAGTTTTTAGTGTTCTTTAGTGAAAATTTTATTTTTATTTATTTGTGGGTTTGTAAGTAGTAAAGACACTTGTTTTTTATTTATTATTTTTTTTTTTCTGTGGGATGACAGCTAATATATGTAACCAAGTTTGCCTGAAACTTTGATCATTGCAATTTTGATTAACTTTTCATTCATAATTGGGCTGATGTGATTTAATAAATCTTTGACACTAGGCTAAAGGAGATGCTTATTCATATAGAATACTTAAACAAATATTAATACAAGCACTGGAGACTTTGTTGAATTACTTTATACATTCAAGAAAATTGTCGCAATTTCTCTCCCGCTCAACTCAATGGTTCTTATTCTTAGCTACTTGTATTAACAGAAAAATTACTTGGACATATACCGCTTTGAATCATGGGGAGGTTCACTAATACCAACTTATGTTCTGGGGCAACAGGTTTGCTACATCTAACTTCAGTCTGGAGCTCGAATTTTGTCTCTGTTTTCAGAATGTCGTGTTTCATATATGCTTCATTACTTCTTTAACAAACACGTACTCCGTCCTGTCTGCTAGATGAAGTTCTAGTCTAGCTTCAGCTCATATGCTTCCTATGAAGTTGTTTCACTGCTAGATATGTACTTGAAACTCAATGCAAGTGAAGAAAGATGATCGACTGTTCCTTTACATGCATATATGTATGTACACACACACACACACCACACTCCTAAAGTTAGAACTCCTCATTTATATCACGTTCCTTGTTCTCACTACGCAGTCCTATTGGTTACCCTTTCCTACTAAATAAGTATATACAGTGCAATTTTCTATGTTCTGAAATTCAAATACTTTCGCCTCTTTAGCATGTGTGTGATCTTAGAAATAGAGAACATTAGATTTATTATGTTTTGCAGTTTGTTCCCACAACGTTGACTCTTGATTCAGGAGTGACTAGACCGCCACCACTTCTGAGTGAAGCTGATTTGTTAAGTTGTATGGACAAGGTGATAAATATTAAATGCTCTGTTCTTGCTGGACTTTATTTCTATTATTTATTCTACTCATCTGTTTATCAGTGCAATAGTTATTCCACTTGCTAAACGCAAGGACCTATTTCCTGTCTTCTTATCTACGTTCTAGGAGGGCATTGGTACAGATGCAACTATGCATGATCACATAAAAAAGCTGCTGGATCGATGTTATGCGACTAAGGACGCAAACACTCGTTTCTCACCCACTAATCTTGTAAATTTTCTGCGTCTAACTTGTTGCAGAAATTTTTGTTGCAATCTCATATATTTGATAAATTTTATTGCACATGATTTCAGGGTGAGGCGCTGGTTATGGGATATGATGACATGGGGTGAGTTTTGATCTTGTTTTGTAGCTTTAAAGCTATAGTAATCCTTTTATTTTTCTTATCAGAAAATGTACAACTTTGAGGGCATACTAACTAACTAGTGATGTATACGTGTGTCTATGACTCAACTAAAAAAAAAAATGCACCGCATGCAATTTTAATTGCAAAACCATCATCATGTCATGTGAACAATAAATTGGAAAATGCACTTTTCATTTGCTTTGTATGTGTCACTATTTATACTATATTTGCACCAAATCTTATGCCTTGGCACTGTATGTATCCGCTGGCTAAATTATTCTAAGTTGCTGATGTTTGTCTATCTAGGTATGATTTCTACCTCACATTTTATTCCCCACCTTTTTTGACGTTTGTGTTAAATTGAGATAATAAAGTTGGAATACTTTGCACCGCAGGTATAAATTATGGAAGCCATATCTTAGAGCCGTCATGGAGCGGGACATGAAAGCAGTTAGTGAAGGTGCAAAGAGCAAAGCTGAACTTTTGGAAACTTGCTTGCAGCAGATGAAAGCTTGCTTTTTGGATGTAAGTTCGTACTCTCTATTTCTGTGGCTATAGATTTTTGGTTCCAGTGGTGCTATGCTCTGACTTTGGTTTCCTGCATGCTGTTATTAGCATTACAAAATTGCTCTATTACCTTTATGAATCATCACATTACTCCCTGCTTGATCTGGAACTTGGCGTTTTGATTTTATATATCTATTTAGCTCTCCCTTGCTAGTATGCTCTAGTTTATCGGTTCTTCACACTTAACTCAATGCCAACCAAAAATATAAGAATTCATCATTACTCTCCCTTCTTTTTCTTCCTCTATATTCCATGTTTGTTCCAATATAAAAATATCTTGCTGTTTCCTTCATATATAGTTGCATAATATTGTCCTCCTGACAGCTCTCTGAATGGGTTTCTCTTTTCCAACCTCTTTTTAAATTGAGGAGTTTTTGTTGCCATTTAAAATAAATCCAGTGAATGATTATGGACAACGATAAGTTGGCTATTTAGTTGCTATGTGCACTCTTTCTTGCATATGTTTATCCCTTGTGCATTATAGGTATACAAACAAGCAACATCAGTTGTTACATCCTTGGGCATATTTGCAGGCAAGGTTAAACAAAGCTAAACTCTTGGAGACCATGGCAATTTTCTTTGAGAGGTAATTGGTAATTCCTATATGTTTTTTGTGTTATTGGCACCGGATTCCTTAAGTGACATGCTTCCATCCTTCATGTAGATCTAATAGATCCAGTGGAGATGAGCAACATGGACCTGTAGAAGTTGTCCGGCCGTGTGGACTTTGCCACGAATCAGACATGGTTCTTAAGCAAAACCGGGTAATCAAGTATATCTTGAATTTCTCCTAATATAAGTTTGGCTGGTAATTCATTTTCTGTTAAGTTATCGGTTTTTCTTTTTCTTTTTCTTTTTTTTTTCTCTGGCCACTCTAAAATGTGTGATTATTACTTTCTGCATCACTAATCTGCTGAACAAGGATCACACTGAAGCTTTTAGCAGTGCTATGTGATGTTACTGGAGTTAAAGGATGTTCCTTTTATATATATATATATATATATATATTCCGTTTCTGAGAATGTTCTATTTAATTCTTTTTTTTTCCCTTTTTAATCTGTTGGCATTAGAATGTATTGTTCTCTCTCTCTCTCTCTCTCTCTTCTCTCTCTCTCTCTCTCTCTCTCTCTCTCTCTCTCTTTTCTTTTTCATGTTAGTCCAACATGAAAACAAATATATATTCACACACACACATATATATATATAATTATATATCAATATCTAAATTGTTACTTTCTGGTATTTCACGCTTATAGGGACCTTTTAGTTTTAGTTTAGGGTTCCATTCGAGAATATATATTTCGTTTTCTTTTCTGAGTCATTTAGGTTGTGTTTCTTTTTAAACTGGTATTCGTTCTGTCTGCAGGATGGAAATTTCATGGTCGGATGCATGGGTTATCCACAGGTTTGTAACCTAGTGTATGAGACATGTGCTTTACTACAACTCACATGTTTGCTAAAGCACTTATAGAAATAGTAGAGCATTTGAGAGTAAAAAAAAAAAAGGTAGCAAACGAGTTTTCAGTATGGGAGCGTGATATTTGTATCCCTTTCAGGCAAAGATATTTCTCTGAAACTTTCACTTTTTTTGTTTTGTTACGTTGGATTTGAAAGGTTTATTGAAGTTTACTTTTCTTTTGGTTTGAATGATTCCTTGTTCTCCTTTGGCTACGATAGTTTTTTAGTTGTCACTAATAAAATTTCTAATTCTTAAAACCGGAAGAGAAGAAAAAAGTGGCAAAAAAAAATTACTGATCATCTTCACTTGGGATCCAGTTGTTTGCCGTTGATTAAAAAATGTGTTAATTATAACTTGTATGCAGCAGGAGTTTCTAATAGATTGTTCTCATCTAGTTATTAACCAGTACCTTCCTTGAAATAATTCCATCCTTTTGGCACATCCAACAATTTTCCCTGGCATTGTCATTGATCTGTGCTCTTGTTTTCAACATGTGGAGAAATGGTTTCTAAACTGACCCAACTTTCGTAGGGTGATGCGTGGCTAGCCAGCAAAGTTCTTGGAAAACTCATATTTATACTGATAGCTTGACTTTTATTAACTATTTAGAGCTGTAATATAATGTGAGCTGGTCCCAACTTATTTTGTAAACTTGAATTAGGGTATACCTGATTTCTTAAGCCTCCTTGAGAAACTTGTTCTTATCTGGTCTCTTTAACTATGTTCCTCACGGAGAAACTTGCTGACTTTGAATCTCCTTTTCAGTCAGTCTTCACTTTTGTGATGGTAATTACATCTTTTTGTTATACTTTTTAGTGTAGGAATGTTGTATGGCTCCCTGGTTCTGTATCAGAAGCTGCTGTAACATCCAATATTTGCAACTCTTGCACTCCAGGTTATTTTAATATTGTTATTTCAACATTCTTGCTTAATTACTCATTTAAATGCTACTGAATCCAACACGAGGTTTGCTACAAGTTTTTGGCCATACTAACTTTTTAGTCATACTAACTTTTGTTTCTGTAGGTCCTGTCCACTTGATTCAGTTTAAATTTCGCCGCTTGGAAATACCACCCGACTACAATGCGAGCCATTTGGGTATGTATAACACAAGGAATAATTGGGCTGTCTATGCATAAACTTTGTATTGGGCTTTCTTGATCAGCCGAATTACTTGTTACTTATTGCTGTGTGGTGTTGCTGCATTATAATACGACATATCGTTGTATTTTCCATTAATTACTTTATTAATTATAGTTTACTTTAAGCACCTGTGAGCTTGTAATGGTGAGTTTCATGTTACAAATCAGGTTGCATTGGTGGCTGCGACGCGATTCTTAGACAGTTGATAGAAATTTGTGGAACCGGTACCAGGATGTCAGGTTTGTATGTTTTTATGTATTGCGAGTCCAAGAAATTATTTGAATAAAGCATACGTATACTAAATTTCAACTAGTGCATTTCTTGTAATGTTTTGGTGGAAGTTCTTAAATCTGCAATTAGCAAGTCAAATATCCAAAATTAGTTTATTAACATATAATTTCTTATGCTGAGAACGTAAGACTGTGGAAACAATAATGTGGTGGGCATTTTCTTTTTTTTTCAGTCCCTGAGCAGTTATTTCACAGAAACCGAGTCTAGCGAACATAATACATCTATCAGTTAAGATGTATTTTTTTTTTCGCTTAGAATTAGCGTTACCAACTTATGGGCCATGATGTTGCCTCATTTTGAAGGTCCTTGTGGTTGATCTGCCAATGGGTTTGGTGCGTTCTTTGCTTCCGTGTGTTTTATCAAAAAAAAAAAAAAAAAAAAAGAAAGAAAAAGAAAAAGGTTCTTTTCTTAGAAAGCTATTTTAATTTATTCCATTAAAGGAAATTTCTGTCCTATTTGCCACCAAAAGTTTAGTCTGTCACAGTGGATCAGGAGTAGAGTTCAAAAGACCAGACCTTGTAATTTAAGTTTCTGAGTAGATGCAGAACTTCAAAAGACATTGCATGTTTATCACCACTCTAAGTATTGTTCGAATTTTAAAATATCAACCTGACAAGATCTATTTGATTTCTTTGTGCGTGTGTGCTCGTGCATAGATATGCATATGCACATGCATATGTATACAAAGAGAAATGAGAGTGATGCACTTGCGTAGATATAAACACATCACAAAAATGGAAAGGCTTTTACGAGTTTAATTATTACCTATAAACACGCGTGCGCACACTTGGATTTGTACATATGTATGTATAGATACACACATACATTCTCATACTGGATATCTTTTTCTTATGTTTCCTCCTTACTGTGCATGAACTTCTGAAACCAATCTGACAATATTTCAATATGTGCTTCAGCAAGAGGACGCGGACCCACTGCATCATCAGGCAGTGCCCAACAAACTAACACTCGACAAGGTGTTTGCATATACTGCCATCAAACTGGGCATTCTTCAAGCGATTGCCCTTCCCAAGTTTCAGCCCCTCAAAGTACTAGATCTCGTAGAGCAAACGTACAAAGTGGTGAGTAAATGATTTTGTTATTTCCGAAATATTTTTGGCAAAGTATTGAACGATCAAATTAGTTGAACGTGAGAAACGTATGCTGGGAGAGACAAAGCTGAGTCACTGACAAATATACTGCTCTATGTATTTTATTTCAAATATATACTGCTCTAGGTATTTTATTTCAATGGATGCAATCAAAGTAACAATTTGATAAGGATAGGAGGAAAGGAATAGCTTTGGACTCTCTAGAAGAGAACACCCTCGACAAAGTATACAGAAATTCCTAAAATTGAGTTTGATGCCTCCGTCAGGACAGTGATAGCTTTTTTACGGAGTTTAAAAAAGTTATCACGGATGGGGAAAAGCCTATTGAACAAAACAGTAAACAAACACACCCTATTGAAAGAGATATCAAGCAACAAATATGACTCGAAATTGAGTTCTTGCCAGCCTTTTGAACTTGCTATGTTATTTAATGAGAATAAATTGGATGATTTCAGTTTATATCATGTTGCCATCCATGCTTGGCTACAGGCTAGAATAGAATTTCCCAATTTCATACTGTGCAGGTGATTCATCAATTCCATGTGGTACTTGTGGAGCTCCGTGTCCTTTGCGGACTGCAAATACAGCAAACAACAGAGGGCGAAAGTTCTACTCGTGTCAGTCACAGGAATGCAACTTCTTTGTGTATGTGCACTCATTCACAATCCTGATTCTGATTCTATCCTCTATGCTTTAAAATGATAAAACTCCAGATTATCTTTCAAACCAGAGCCTGACTTTCTTTTGTTTTTGGCCTTTTTTTTTTTTCTCTCGTCCAAATTTCTTATCCATCCCTTTCCTTTTTTTCAGATAGTAGAAGTATATTGTTGTACATCTATTGTGCAAATTTTGTGTACGTACACTCATACATCTTTGGCCTCTCATGCAGATGGGAGGATAGCCTCAGCAATGGCAGTGGAGGAAGAAGTGTCCCGCGAGCAAACACGCGGGCCCCAGCTTCTAATTCCAGCAGGAACGGTGGCCACGGGAGAGGCGGCCGAGGCACAACTCGGGGGGCTGGTGCGACTTTTGTGTCAGCAACAGGTGATCCAGCTTCTGGCAGGTGCTTTGTTTGCGGCGATCCATCACACTTTGCGAATGTCTGCCCCAATTAGGGATGTAAATGGGGCGGATCAGGACGGGTTTTTGGCGCCCTGCCCCGGTATATGGGGCAAAAAGTCAGGTGGGTCACGGTGCCCCGGTTTTTTTTTTTAATTTTTAAATTTACTTTTATCAGTAATAAGGATTCATTTCAGTCTTGAAAAACTGATAATTAAATTATTCAATTTAATAATGAGTAGAAAATGGCTTTCTCAATTAGGTTGTAGAGACTGATGCGGTGAATGTGGTGCACGCAGTTAGTTAGCCAAATCTGCGATCATCCGACTCAAATGTGATTGGTGATATCCTTCATCAAATTTCTCTAGTTTCTTCTTGTGGTTCTGTTAGTTAAATTCTTCTTGTAATTAATCTTCTTTGTACTATGTATCTTCAATTGACGAGCAACCCCTTCAACTTAAATTTTAAATTTAAATTGATAAAATGAATGGAGTCAAAATAACTTTCCATTTAAAAGTAGGGAACCACCAGACAACTTCCCCTTTACAAGCAGAATCAGTGCATCATTTGTTGTACAATTATCTACTGTCAATGTAGACAATTTGTGGTCTACATTCCAATCCATCAAACAATCAATCAATGCATTAGTTAATGTCGGACCATCGTGTGGAGATGGAAGATATTGAAAACTCAAAATCTGGGATCTTAAAACCCAAGATTCATCAATAAAGTGCCCGGTCACAGTCATGCACCCTCTCTTCTGATTGTTAGCTGTCCACATATCAGTTGTAACGGCAATTTTACAGGAGTTTTTCTACATTAGCTGTATTGCATTCTCTTTCTTTTCCTTATAAATCTTAAATATATAGCTTCTGATGGTGTTTCTCGACATCATCTTAAACATGGGGCATGCAACGCTCATCATTTCAATGAAACCAAAAGGATAATCATACAAAATAATCATATGGGCTATTTTCTCTCTAAGCAACTCCGGATCAAAATTGTATCCGCCGATTGAAGGATCCCCACCACTGCTCTTCTGTCTTTTATTTGTGTCTCCTTTCAACTTAGGACATCTACTCAAATGTTTATGCAAAAGGCTTGTACCATTTTTACTTTCTCCTCCCAATATCCTCTCACAATGCTTACAAATTGCTTTCTCTCTCCCATTAATCTTTTTTATATCATAATAATCCCATACAACATATTGCAAGTTCCTTTTTCTTCCTCAACTATATCTTCCTCTTCCACTTGATAAGTACTCTCGGCCCCATGATTGGAAGCACTCTGCACAAATTCCACTTCTTCATTAATACTTGATGACTCCATTAATTCTGCAAAATAATAAAAGCAAAGTAAATAAATTCAAATTTAGACTAAGAATAAATTACTCTCTTGTTCTCGGGGAAAATACTAAAGAGCTGCTTGCAGAGCTCATTGTAACCAAATGCATATGACAATTATACCACCCACCAAGGAAGTAAACAAACAATTGAAAGAAAACGTAGATTTGCAGTCAGACTAGTCATCGATAATGTAAATAATGAATAAATATATTGAGATGTATAAAAAATTCAGAGTTGCACAACAGGAGAATCCTTTAATTTAATTAACATATGAACATCCTTACAAATAAAAGCCTTAATTCTTTCTCAAATCAGTACTTATAAGAACAGAAAAGAACATCCTTACAAATAATTAGATCATCAATCATACATACTTACAAGAACAGAAAAGAAGACTCAAAAAAATTGAAACGAAATCCTAATGAACCTCTAAAGCATTACATAAGCACATATATTTTGGAATTGATTGGATTTTAGAATAGGAAATCCTAAAGATCACTCAGAGTGGAAACAAATTCCTTCATCAAGTAGTACAACACTCCTGAATCAAACTATTGCAACATAAAATGGCCAGGAGAAATCTACCACCTTCAGAACGCTAAACTGAAAATCTAAAAAAAGAAAAAAAAAATTACTAGCAGCAATACACAAGAAAAAAAACATTAAAAAGGATTCAGACCTTACAAAAATTTACATAAACTGATTCAAAAATTTGATCAATACCCTTTTCTTGAAATCAAACAGCAAACTTAAAAGAGCACCCAAAGAAGAACTCGAATCCAAGATGAATTTCAGAGAGAGAGAAAGAGAGTTACACTTTTTACCTGAATATAAGGAACGGATTACGAACGATGATCAGCGGAAGCGACGGCGGCGCCGGAGTGCCGCAACGGCGGACACCGGAATGCCGCGACGGCGGACACCGGAATGCCGCGACGGCGGAGGATGACGGTGGAAGACAGCTATGGACACCGGGGGGAGAGAAACAGAGAGGGGTTAGGGTTTGACGACGGAGGGAAATGAAATCTCAGACCTCGTTCATTTCACCGATTCGAGTTTAGAATTCAAATTTTATTATAGTAAAAAACATTCAGAAACAGTCACATCAAACTTTTTTACTACAGTAAAAAGCTCTCACATAAAGTCACATCTTAACTTAAATTAAAAATTCAAATCAACAAACTAAACGAGTCCTTTAATTAAATTAAAAACTCGAATGAATGACTGAGGTCCTTAATCGAGTAATCAAGTTTTTTTTAATATAAATGGTGCGGATTCGGGGCGATCCATCCCGCCTCGCTCATTAAACGGGTCATGACCCACCTTGAATCATGCCCCGATTGATTACAGGACGACCCACCCCGAATGGGCCGGCTCGGAACGGGGCACTACACTAGAGTTTCACCCGTTCCCCTAGCATTGAAATACTAGGAACATATTGCTAGCTAGTTTGGTGCCTGGTGAGTAGTGGTTCAAGACCAACTAAACTGATTTGAAAGGATTGACTACATCTGTCTTGACATGTATAACAGAAATAGAGATGCAACAATGGGTCGGAACTTGTGGGCCGGCCTAGGCCTATCTTGACACAATGACAGGTCAGGCTGGCACGATCCGTCACTATTCAAAGCACGGTCTAACCCATAAATATTAGTGGGTTGGGTTGGGCCAACATATATCAGTCCATGGCCGGCCCATGAAATATCATGGGTTTGGGTCGGACTGGGCCGACCCATCTAGGCTCATGATGGCCCAGCCTAGCTCGCCCATCTAGGGCCATAATATCTTCATGTTTTTTTTCTTTTTTTTTAGTAATTTTGTAAACATTTTATGCATAATTATCTTGATCGTACTCTTTTTTTCGTATTAAGATTTTGTCCTATTGGGTTTTCCTTAGAAATGTTTTTATTTAATGAGGCAATCGTAAATAAATATCTATTTTCATATTTCTATTGACTATTCAAACTTTTTATATTTGTTAACTTGTTTAAAAATTCAAATATTCAAAAATTAATTATTGGATATTTAGATGAGCTCGACCATCTAAACCCATGATGGGCCAGCCCATTCAAGGCCCATGGCTCAACCCAGTCTGACTCATGTAAAATTGGCTCGTGGTGTGGGCTGGGCCGAGGTAATTCTTATACGGGCCGGCTTGGTCCAGCCCACAAAATTCATAGGTTGGGCCGGCCCGGCCCACGGCCCGCGTAGGCCTAAGGAGAATGGGCGAGGCCGGCCCGTTTTTACATCTCTAAGCATAAACAATACCTGTGACGACCTTAACTTTTGATCATCATCCTACGTTCGTACTTAGCATTACTTAACCTCTACTAATTTCTAATTATAACATCTTAAAAATTCAGGCTAATTTTTTTCTACCATTCATACATCTAAATGCTGTAGCATTTTGCTAGCATTCTGTTTACAGTAAAAAGAATATTAAAAAAAACTTCATAAATTTTTTATTTTGCAAAAAAAAAATCATTACAACTTTAACTTATTTTTAATTAATAATGGATATTTCATAGTTAAAAGTTAAAATTTAAAATAGTTTTAATTTCAAATTATATTTTAAGTCATAAAGTTACGAAAATACTCTCAAAATAATAAATTAAATGTCAATTTTCGTTAAAAGCCTAACGGAATAGACTTTTTTAATTAATATTTTATTATATAAGGGTGAATGTTATATTTTAAAGATCATGAGGATAAAGTGTTACAACGGACATAACTCATAGTGAATTTTTGTAATTAATCCTAAAAATAAACTGTGAAAATTTATTTTAAGAATTCTATTGTAGGCACCAAGAAAAAAGTACCTATTTTTAGTACTTAAAAGTCTAAGTTTAAAATTTTAAGTGAGAATATCTAAATTAACATGCAAAATTTTTAACACTTCAAAATTAGTGTTGGTAGAGAATTTTTCTCCCAGAATTCTCCATTTCATAATCTTGTTTGATGTTCCCCTTATTGTGGTCACACGGCCAACAACTAAAAAGTAGCAGCAAAAATATTTTATGGGAAAACGGATAATCAACCAATGTACCCTGGCAAAATATAAACGACAAAAAAGAAAAGAAAAGAAAATCAGCAGCTAAGGATAGATAAAAACTTATATGAAATTGAAATTAAAAATAAAAAATCAGCAACTGGGTAAGGAAAGATATAAATTTATACGAAATTGAAATTTTAAAATACAATATTGAAATATCTTAAATTATACGGTATATATTTTTGATAAGTATAAAAAATATGGTATATAAAAAGTAAATAATCAATTCTTAGGGCCAGCTGAAATTCACAGGAAAAGAAAAAAGAAAAGAAAAGAAAAGAAAAATCTTACTTCCTCGTATCGTATCTCTATCTCGTTACCCCTTTTGCGCTCTAATGTCATCCAAAACCAAAAGCAAAACCAAAACGAAGAAGAAGACTTGTATCTGATTACTTCCCATTTCTCAACCAAACCAGGTTTCTAACGTTTCCTTTATTTGTTTGTTTATTTATTTTTGTGTTACTTCGATTCAACGGCTTTTGTTCAAGTCCCAAAGCTTGGATATTGGTCTGTCTGGATTTTGAGAGTTTTTTTTTATCCATATAGCTTTCTTATTTTTATTTTTATTTATATTGTTTAGTATTCAAGTTGAAAATCCATTTCAAAAAGGAAAAAGTTGAATATTTGGAAGTTCATGTATGTAAAGATTAGTTTTTTCGCCTGACGAAGTTGTATTAGCAACAAAAGCCATATGTATAATGCTGGGCAAAGCTTATTCTCCACCATTAGACTTGCATTTTATTGTTTTTCTGGAAATGGGTCCAAGACTAGAGTGCAATTCATTGTTTAAATTTCAAGGCTTTTTTTTTTTTTTTTTTTTTTTTGCAGAAGTTAAAGTAGCAGCAAAAAAGACATATATACAATGCTGGGAAAAGCTCATTCTCCACTATTGAACTTAGACTTGAACCCATCCATCATCCACCATGGACCCACAACCTCATTCCCTCTCTCTCTCAACCTTTGGAACTTGGGAACTCAGAGGTTTGGTTCTTCTTCTTGTTGTAGTTGCAAATCTATGGCCACTGATTTTGAGAAATCAGAGGATTCCCACCACAAACCTCAACCCCCAGGTACTGCCTTTTTTTTCGTCAATTTTGCCATTCTCATAGAGGAAAGAGGACAAGGTATCCTCAAGTATCAAAACAAAAACAGAAAAACAACGTGAAAAGACTCTAAAGAATTCACAAGTACTAAGTTTGGGAAATAAGAGTTTGTGATGGGATGCATTTCGAAAAAAGAGTTCAGGAGTGTGATGTTTCCAGAGCTATAGAAAAAAATCGTAGTTTGTTTTTGTGTTTTTGTGTTTTTGTGTTTTTTTTTTTTGTTTTGGACTCCCTGTCCATCTTTTATTGAACTTATTTCAGATTTATAATAGAATCATATAAAAAAAAGTTATTCATTCGTAACTCTGATGTCATCATTGGTGCAGATGCAGCAGCTGGCACTCCAACAATTGTGCGTTCCACGACGAGTTTTGGGAGATTGAAAGTACAAAGAGCAAAAATTCCCCGGTTCGTAGAAAGACAAGAACAAGATGAACATTTACCTTTGGCATTTGATGATGAATCTGTTGATGTTGGCTCGAATGCCGGGGTTGAGCTCGTGAAGGGAGCAGGAGTTTCAAGCCATTCTCGGTGGCAACGATCCGGGGACAAGTCATCTGAGACTAGAAAACACAGCAGTGCAAAGGCTCCAGCTCCTAGAAGATGGAATTTAAGACATGACTCACTAGACCTAACCCAACGGTCAAAATCAACCTCTGGTGCTGCTGACTTTTTTAGTAGGAAATCCTTTAGAGATGTAGGCTGCTCCGATTTTATGATTGAATGCCTGAGGAAGCTGAATTTTCAACGCCCCTCAAATATTCAGGTATGACAAACATAGTTCTTACCAGTTTCCAACTTGCAATTACTAATGCAAGTTGCTAATTTTCACAAGCTAACCCATCTGACTCTTTTGTATTTGGTCAGTTACTATCTCCACTTCTTTGTAGATTAGGAATGTGCCACTTTCTAATTTCTTTTGATAAGACCTTGTAGTATATTAATACTGAAAACTGTACAAAAATATCGAGGACAAGAAGTCCGCAGGTGAAAGCAACTAAGATACATCAAAAAGAGAAAAATACCAGTAGAAAACCTAGACTTTTAGAAGCCTAGTACATCTTTTGAATCCTACAAAATTAAAGAAATGGAAAGTCAAAAAACTTTATTAGTGAAGCCCACAAAGAATGTTTAGCCTTTTTGAAAAGGGGGCGCAAATACCTTTCCCTTTTCTTTGAAAATGTTCCCCTTTCTAATTGAAGTTGTATTTTATGCGGATTTTATTCCCCCCCCCCCTTTGGTTTCTATCTCGTTTGTTTATTTATCCCATAATTAGGTGGTGGTATCGTTTGTGTGCTGCTATTGTGCTTGGCTAAGCAGTGTGCCATTGCCGTATTCAGTAGTGGAATTACCTTACAAAGAAACTTTCTGAAATCTGAACCAAATAGGATGATCCCTCGAACCGAAAGAATGTGGTTTGTTTAATGTTTTTGTTAAATGTTAATGCGTCTTTCTTGGCTGCCCTGATAATTATTTTCCAGTTCAGTTCTTTGGAGATTGCATTATTAGAAATCTTTTGCAGATTGCATTATTAGAAATCTTACTTTCTAATAACTTACATACCTTTGGAGATTGCATTATTAGAAATCTTACTTTCCCATAACTTACGTACGTATCCATAATGATTTTTATTGGTCCAACGGATTGGGGTTGGCTATATGGATTTCTCGTTTTCAGTATGCTCTATTAAACACGAGACCCTCCTAAAACCCTAGATCTTGAAAGTCGTGCCTAACTACGTCAGCCTAAGTAATTCTTGGTCTATCACTCTCTCTCCTAGTACTAGGTATTTGGATGTTCTCCTAAGCACGAACAAGTGCATCTAACGATCTACGTTGTACATGCCCGTACCACCTCAGACAGTTTTTCCGCACCTTATCTTTTATTGGTGCTACACCTACTTTACTACGAATAACTTCATTCCGTATGCGATCCATCCTCGTATGGCCACTCATCCATCTTAACATATGCATCTCCGCCACACTCATCTTGTATATTTGTTGTCTCTTGATGGCCCAACATTCACTACCATATAACATAGCCGGGCAAATTGTTGTCCTATAGAATTTTCCTTTCAACTTAATAGGCATCTTATCATCATATAAAACTCCCGTGGCATTCTTCCACTTAACCCACCCCGCCTTAATCCTATGTCCAATATCCTCATCTATATCCCCTTTACTTTGCCCTATGGACCCAAGGTACTAAAATTTCCTAGAAGCCCCAATCACCACACCATCCAAAGAAATTCCATCACTCTGATCTCTCAAATTACTAAACCTACAATGCATGTACTTAGTCTTCGTTCTACTTAACTTAAATTCCTTCGTCTCAAGGGTCTGTCTCCATAGTTCTAACTCACGGTTAATTCCCCCCCGATGTTTATCAACTAAAACTATATTGAAGTGAATGAATAACCAAAGAAAAAGGAAAGTCTTTAAAGACTGTCAGTCGTGACATTTCATGATTTCATCGACTGCAGGCCATGTCATTTGCAGCTTTTGCAGCTGATAAAGAGGGAAAGAGCTGTATCTTAGCCGATCAAAGTGGATCTGGAAAGACATTGGCGTATCTTGCTCCCGTTATTCAGCGTCTTAGGCAAGAAGAAATGGAAGGAGTGAGCATGTCTTCTTCACAGAGTCCTCGACTGGTTGTATTGGTGCCAACAGCAGAGTTGGCTTCTCAGGTCTGGTCTGCTCATACTTTTACTTCTTTACGCTAAATTCAATTTTTGTCACCATTTTCTGCCACTTCTATTCAACTCAACTTTGTTTTTCATGGAAGAAAGATGTAATTGTAACCATTTTTTATTACCATTAAAGATTTATTTTTGTACTTAGGAGTTCAGATTTGTAAATTATGACTCTGTTGTAATTAAGGCTTAGCCAAGACAAGACATGATTTAAGAATCGGTCATGAAGCCAGCCCCAAATTGCACAGGGATTCATGTATTTTGCTGAGGTGTAATTATTCATATCAAGAGAGGACATGATGAGATATTTTTTGGTATTACGTATTAATATATTTTGGTATTTCCTCCTACAATATCGGATTCAATTTATCTGCAAAAAAGAAATCAACCTTTTGATTTATAGTGACTTGTACGGGTCTGTGATCTCTCTTTGAAAAGCCATCTTACTTGGACATGCCCTCTTTGCTTTTGTGCAATATTCAACGTCCATACATATAAAACTGAGGGTCTGTGTATAGAGGCTGTATTTTGTTGGCAGTAGAGAGAGTTTGTTAATGACCATGGTACATACGCATGAGAAGGCATCAATTCCTTTCCCTCTTTCTTTTCTGTGCTACCAGATATAACGCCAAAAAAAAAAAAAAGAAAAAAAGAAAGAGAGAATATTTTACTGTCCCATTTGAACCTCTTGAATATTTAAGGCATTAGCTATTACTAATGCAAGTGTAACTTTGGCAGGTTTTGGGTGTTTGTCGATCAATGTCGAAAAATGGGGTTCCTTTCCGGTCTATGGTTGTGACAGGAGGTTTTCGTCAGAGAACTCAACTTGAGAATTTACAAGAAGGTGTCGATGTCCTAATAGCAACACCTGGTCGTTTTATGTACTTGATCAAAGAGGGATTCTTGCAGCTATCAAATCTGAGATGGTATCCCATTTTTCAGAGCTGTATCTTAGCCGATCAAAGTGGATCTGGAAAGACATTGGCGTATCTTGCTCCCGTTATTCAGCGTCTTAGGCAAGAAGAAATGGAAGGAGTGAGCATGTCTTCTTCACAGAGGCCTCTTGTATTGGTGCCGACAGCAGAGTTGGCTTCTCAGGTCTGGTCTGCTCATACTTTTACTTCTTTACGCTAAATTCAATTTTTGTCACCATTTTCTGCCACTTCTATTCAACTCAACTTTGTTTTTCATGGAAGAAAGATGTAATTGTAACCATTTTTTATTACCATTAAAGATTTATTTTTGTACTTAGGAGTTCAGATTTGTAAATTATGACTCTGTTGTAATTAAGGCTTAGCCAAGACAAGACATGATTTAAGAATCGGTCATGAAGCCAGCCCCAAATTGCACAGGGATTCATGTATTTTGCTGAGGTGTAATTATTCATATCAAGAGAGGACATGATGAGATATTTTTTGGTATTACGTATTAATATATTTTGGTATTTCCTCCTACAATATCGGATTCAATTTATCTGCAAAAAAGAAATCAACCTTTTGATTTATAGTGACTTGTACGGGTCTGTGATCTCTCTTTGAAAAGCCATCTTACTTGGACATGCCCTCTTTGCTTTTGTGCAATATTCAACGTCCATACATATAAAACTGAGGGTCTGTGTATAGAGGCTGTATTTTGTTGGCAGTAGAGAGAGTTTGTTAATGACCATGGTACATACGCATAAGAAGGCGTCAATTCCTTTCCCTCTTTCTTTTCTGTGCTACCAGATATAACCCCAAAAAAAAAAAAAAAAAAAGAAAAAAAGAAAGAGAGAATATTTTACTGTCCCATTTGAACCTCTTGAATATTTAAGGCATTAGCTATTACTAATGCAAGTGTAACTTTGGCAGGTTTTGGGTGTTTGTCGATCAATGTCGAAAAATGGGGTTCCTTTCCGGTCTATGGTTGTGACAGGAGGTTTTCGTCAGAGAACTCAACTTGAGAATTTACAAGAAGGTGTCGATGTCCTAATAGCAACACCTGGTCGTTTTATGTACTTGATCAAAGAGGGATTCTTGCAGCTATCAAATCTGAGATGGTATCCCATTTTTCTTCTGAATAATGGTTTATGGGCTGCTAGTTATTCGTAGAGACAATCTGTTTTTGTGTCTTACAGAGTTGATAGAACCCTGTCTGCACAATTCTACGGGAATTGCTGTGGACGGCCAAAGTGAATTGAAGAAAATGGCCATAAATTCATTATTTTGCGCACAAATCAATTGATTCATAAATGCTGAAACTCTATAAATTACTGCATAGAAAATGAATTGATTTACCGAAAATGGCCATTTTTTAAACCCCAAAAATTCAGGTTTTTTTTTTGTTTTTGTTTTTTTTTTTAACGTGCAACTGCCAAAACCAACCATATCACAGTCGCCCCCCTTTTATTTTTCTGTTGCTGAAAATCTATAAGAAAAATATTGCTCTCAGAGCAAAAAGAGAACAGGTTTCTTTTTGGAAAGATCCTTGAAGTGGTGGTCAAGTCTTGACCAACCAACTATAGCGTCTTGATCCCTCTTTCTCTTGTGATACAACAGAGATATATAATTTATTGATAATTACTGACAATTGCAATTAAAACCTTCCGTTGCAGTGCCGTGCTAGATGAAGTAGACATACTCTTCAACGATGAAGATTTTGAACGAGTGCTACAAAGTTTGATAAGTTCTTCACCTGTTACTGCGCAATATTTATTTGTGACTGCAACATTGCCAGTTGACATTTACAACAAATTGGTTGAAGTCTTTCCGGATTGTGAGGTGATCATGGGACCCGCAATGCATCGTATAAGTGCCGGCCTCGAAGAGGTTGGTTTCATGATTGATCTCACTAATTGTCAAGCATGTCCTCTTACTCAGAAAGCTTTCTTGTAAGAATTGTAGACATCAAAAGAAATTCTAGAATACTTGTGTTACGTAAGTGCGGCGAGTATTGACTGGCTTGTTTGATATCTAGGTGCTTGTAGATTGCAGTGGAGATGATGGAACTGAAAAAACTCCAGAGACAGCATTTCTGAACAAGAAATCTGCACTTCTGCAGCTTGTGGAGGGAAGTCCAGTTCCAAAAACAATTGTTTTTTGTAACAAGGTAACGGGTAGGCGTTCATTGTGTACTTGATTTGATCTTCATAGTTTTGAAACTTTAACAATGCCGTGTCCGCCTAACTTGCAGATAGAGACATGCAGGAAAGTCGAGAATGCATTGAAGCGCTTCGATAGGAGGGAAAACCAGGTGCAAGTTCTACCATTTCATGCCGCTATGGCACAAGAATCGCGACTTGCAAATATGGAAAAATTCGTCAATACTCGCCCGGAAAAGGTCTCTCAGTTTCTAGTTTGCACCGATAGGTAAGCTCTTAATTCATTTGGGTGTTTGTTTGCAACAGTTAACAAAGGAAATGCTATTTATCACTAATAGTGGTACAATCGCCACAAATGTAAACATTATATTAAGACCGCAACAAAACTTTAGTAAGGCCAGTTCTTTTATTTTTTGCCATATGATCGTTCTCTTTTACTGACACGCGTATCATAATGCATCGTGATTGTTTACAAAGTCAAATTATTTAATTAGAGAACATGATCTTTCATGATATGAATGGCAGGGCATCGCGTGGAATCGATTTTGCCGGAGTGGATCACGTTGTTCTCTTTGACTTTCCGCGCGATCCTAGTGAGTATGTGCGCCGTGTCGGAAGAACTGCTAGAGGTGTTGCAGGAAAGGGCAAGGCATTCATCTTTGTGGTGGGAAAGCAAGTCTCTCTCGCCCGCCGGATCATAGAAAGAAATCAAAAAGGGCACCCGTTGCATGATGTGCCATCAGCTTATGAGCTCTTCAGATGAAGGCCTGTTTTCTCCGTCTGTAAATATAACAAGATGCAGTTTTAGTAGTGGTCAATTTTGCCATATAGATTATTGTTATGGCTAGTTTTGTAGGAAAATGAAAGATAATGGATGTGTTATTTATTTATTTATTTTGTGGGGGGAGGATAAAGAGACTAACATTTCAAGGAATATGCAATAGAATAAGATATTAAAAAAAAACTGAAAATTTGTAAAACTTACCAACAGAGCTAAGGAGAAAAAAAGTTGGTACACTGAATATGCATAATGTATAATACATATGAGCACATTTTCTAAATGTTTAGACTATTTTCAA
>NW_010363898.1:298921-315289 GCF_000414095.1 Morus notabilis | reverse complement strand
GCTAATTAATATTAACATTAACGTTTATATGTATACATGCATGTTGTATTGAAAAGGACGGGGTCATTTCTGTCTTTCCAAACAGAATTAATCAGACAAGAACATAAAAAAAAACAGCACACCACCGTTGCAACCATTCACATTTCCCTTCCCTTTCTCGGAATCAAAAAACCCCCAATTTCCCTCTTCCCTCAGAAACCCTCGTTTCATCAATTTTCCCAATCTCCCATCTCAAACAAATCCAATTCCAAATTCTTCCATTCCCAATTTTCAGCATCCCCAATTCCCAAACCCTTTTCCCCAATTGTTCCGCCGTTCAATTTCGCACCCCAAAATTCAACCCAAATCTTTATCAAACCCTAGAAGAATTATTGTTCGAATTCTCGGTCGTGGATGGGCACAATCAAGGGGCGGAGAGAAGCCCCCAAATCCATCTCCCTCCTCCATTCCTCCTCCGGTTCCTCGCCGGTGACGACGGCATCGACGTCGCGCACCGAGACGGTGAATGGGTCCCACGAGTTTAGGATCAGCGGGTTCTCGCTCGCCAAGGGCATGGGGATCGGGAAATACATAGCTTCCGATACGTTCATGGTCGGCGGCTACGAGTGGGCGATTTACTTCTATCCCGACGGTAAGAGCCCGGAGGACAACGCCACCTACGTCTCGCTCTTCATCGCGCTCGCCAGCGACGGCACCGACGTTCGGGCTTTGTTCGAGCTGACGCTCTTGGACCAGAGCGACCGAGGGAGGCACAAGGTCCATAGCCACTTCGACCGAGCGCTCGAGAGCGGTCCGTACACGCTCAAGTACCGAGGAAGCATGTGGTGCGTGTTGCTTATTTTGTGAGTTTTTGTTTGTTGGAAATTCGTTTTAATTTGTCTTGTTGAAGGTATAGAGAGTTTTGAATTTGGGGGATTGGATAGTGCAGTGATGTTTAATTGATGGGTTTTTAGTAGTTCAGGAATTTTGGAATTGGAATTTGGAGTTTTGGAAGTTCTCACTTGTTTGTTAATTTGATGGGAAATTGGATTGTGCTTTGATGTTTATTTTGATGGTTTTTTTTTTTTTAGCGGTTTAGAGTTTATAGGGTGATGAAATGCGTTGAATTTGGAGTTGGAAATTGGATTTGGAAATTTGTTCAATATTTTTTCATTTGTAGAAGATATATTCTTTTGAAGGTAGAGAAAGTTGTCAGGATAAGAAATTGGATAGTGCAGTGATGTTTATTTGATGGGTGTTTACTACGGAGTTTCTATGGTGATGAAAGGTTTTATTTTCGGGATTGGAATTGAGTTTTTGGAAGTTCCCTTTTGTTTGTTTAATTTTGATTTGTAGAAGGTATATTCTTTTGAAGGTAGAGTTTCTTGTCAAGATAGAAAATTGGATAGTGTAGTGATGTTTATTTTGATGGGTTTAGTATTGTAGAGGTTTCTTGGTTGAAAAGTTTTATTTGTATTTGGAATTCAGTGTTTTGTTTTCTTGTTTGTGCGTTTTGAATGGATATGCTCTCTGGTATCTTTTTGACCTATCAGTCCCTAATGTTACATTATTAGCGGGACAAATTTCATGGAATTGGAATATGTTATATTGATAAGCTAGGGGATTGACTATTGCGCTGATCTTTATTTGTTTGGCTTAGTAGTTCAGAGTTTCCAGGTTGAAAACTTTAATTTTTGGGTTTGGAATTTGGAGACGTCATTTTTTGTTTATGTACTTTGTATGGTTATGAACTGTACTACATATTTTCATGACCTGTCAATGCCTTATATTGCATTATATATCGGGAGAGAAATCTCATGGAATATGTTGTTTCTATTGCCATTATGGTCTAAACAAGTATAATTGTTCTATTCTTGTCTTTGGAAAACAAAAATAAATGAATTCAGTTGTGAGCTTCCGAAGCCTCAGGTTGCATTATTTAGTGGGATCAATAGTAAAGGTTCTTCTTTTGGACTCTGAAATTTTGTCATTTGTCTTGTCATCACATAATAGAGGTAGCTGTTTTCTTGTGTTTATGTTTTGAGAGGTCGTTACGTAATGTAATTGAACATTAATTGTTACTGAATGATCTAGGGGTTATAAACGCTTCTTTAAGAGAAGTGTTCTGGAGACATCAGACTACCTCAAGGATGATTGTCTTTCCATCAAATGTTGTGTTGGGGTTGTCAGGTCAAATACAGAGGGACCTAAGATATACTCCGTTACAGTGCCATCATCAAATATCAGTAACGATTTTGGAAAGATTCTAGAAAGTGGAAAGGGAAGTGATGTGAGTTTTGAAGTTGATGGAGAAGTATTTGCTGCTCACAAGTTGGTGCTTGCAGCGCGCTCACCAGTATTCAGAGCACAACTTTTTGGTCCATTGAAGGATAAAAACACTCGGTGCATAAAAATAGAAGACATGGAGGCTCCGGTGTTTAAGGTTCTTTATTGTATCTCTCTCCATATACATATATGTTCTTATTGTTATAGTGTGCACTCACACAAATAATATGAGTTATCTGTTTAGTTTGTCTTGTTTTAACATTTTCTTATAGCGTAAGTTTTATTTGTGTTTTGCGGAAAATTGTATTCATACTATCCTTAGCCACATTTATGATCTGGACTAGAAGAAAGAGAGGGTTCATTTTGTTGGCATTTCAAATTATCCCTGCTTCTATCATTCCTGTAACTTCCCTGTTGGTTCTCAATATTAAGGAGCATGAGATTTCAGTGCATCATGGTTGATGCCTTGTTACTACCATTATTAGCAAAAGAAATCTCTTGCTGAAAGTTCATTCAGTTTTTCAATCTTGGTGAATTAGTAAGACTGCTCTGATGTATCTTCTACTTTCTCCATGGTCTACTATTCACAGGCATTACTTCATTATATATACTGGGATTCCCTTCCAGACATGCAAGAGCTTGTGGGTATGAACTCAAAATGCGCATCTACAATGATGGCTCAGCATCTCCTTGCAGCATCAGACCGATATGCCCTTGAGAGGCTCAGATTGCTCTGTGAGGGTAAACTTAGTGAGGATATTTCAATAAACACTGTTGCAACAACATTAGCCTTGGCAGAGCAACACCACTGTTTCCAGTTGAAAGACGCGTGTCTTAAATTCATCGCGTTGCCTGAAAATTTAAAAGGTGCGAGTTTTCTAGACCAATATGCTCTTTTACTAATAGTTTGGGAAAGGCTGTTTCTATGAAATGGCAAGAAGCACTCTGTATTATAGAAAGCCAATTGTACGTAAGGTGCTATCTATGTTGATTTAGTATTGTAGCATATGTGAAGTTCTGTGTTTGTTACACACACACACGGATAGTTGAAGCAGTCAGTTCTCTAAGAATGCCGGTTCCTTAAAATATTTCTCTATTTCTAACCATTCCTTCCGTCTTTCTATATTTTTCTTCCTATTCTACTCTGTTTTCACTCGTGGGGAAATAACTTCGCAGTAAATGACGTGGTTTCTGGTTTACTTTCAGCTGTGATGGAAACAGAGGGCTTTCAATACTTGAAGGAGAGTTGCCCTTCTGCCCTTACTGAGCTGCTCCAATATGTCGCAAGGATTGGGGAGCATTCTGTCATTGCCAGTGGGTACGGCAAGGTAACTTTGTTAGACGGCAGCGATGTTAACAGGAGGCGGGTGAAGCCAAGATTGTATTGATTGATTGTGAGACACAATGGCATCAGTCGCACTCGCCCATAATAAAAGAGAGCGCACTAGGATCTAGACATTTTTCATTCTACTAACTGACTAATTCATGTGGAAAGAAAGGTGGTTTGTATGGGTTTCCAGTATTTTTTTTCTTTTTAATTGTGAAGTATTGTTTTGCTTTGTATTAAGCTGTGAATCTTCTTTTTCTCCGTAAATTTGTGTGCAGTTTATGCTGTTAGACTTTGATCATTCATTGTAGTTAATGACTTCTATGTTTGCCTTCATTCCCTGTTTCACTTTTCACTCAAGTCACAATTTAAGTTTTATTACTATAATATTTTTTTCATAAAAATTCAAATGTTAAGTTTTATTACTACAATATTTTCTTTCATAAAAATTCAAATTTAACTTTTTTATTATAGTGTTTATTCTCTCATACACTTGAGACTTGAGTTGTGATTTAAGTTTCGTTCATTTTGCGGATTTGAGTTTTCAATTCGAATTAAGATGTGATATTTTTTAATAGTTTTTCGTTGTAGTAGAAAAGTTAGATATGATATTTTTTGAGAGTTTTTAATTGTAAAAATTTAAAACTAAAAACTCGAATCAGTGAAATTAATGAGGCTTTAAACATATAACTCTCTAAATTGATAGCACGTCATGTTTAATTACCAAGACCAAAAATACATAGCTCTGCAATCGTGGCTTGTATTTCATTCAAATATTAGTTGCATTTATGAGTTGCTGCTATTTTGTCTACATAGGACCATCTAATTATTATCGTTAAAGTATTTTTTTTTTTTTTAATTACAAATACTTCCAATGCAATGGAAGTGAATAAAGAACTGTTCTTTTCGCAATTTGAATCAACTCATGCAAATCACAACTCAAGTTTTTTATTACAATATTTTTGTTTACAAGGTTCATTTCATCTCTTCAGTTGAAGGGAGCAAGAGTTTATTACTTCAAGTCCGAGAGTTAGTTTGGTAAATCATGAGTTAAAGATCATGGTAGATTTCCAAGCAAAAAGGAAAATGAAGAGGTTCTTATTTTTTAAAAGTAAAAGATAACATGGTAAACAGATACTACCACTGATGTTATGACCAAGAAAAGATAAAAGAAACAAAAAATAACTTGAGTTAATTTGCAAAGAATGTCAAGGAAATGGAAATAACTTGGCAAGTCATGGACAGTCTAGCCTTTCCCCCTCCCGTTTGTATGGATCTGGTTTATGACGAAGGATTCAATAAATCCTTTTCTTACGCTTAGAATTAGTAATACAGAATACAGCTTGTAGCTAAACCTCCAACGGGGTCACAGCCTCGAGTATCTCCATCGATGTCACGGAATTTGATGGAATCATAATTTCGATGGTTAATTGGTTCACGCGTGTGACAGATCTCTGGCTAGGCTCTTGTTCATTTTCTTATCATAGGCAATGTGTAATGTCTAGGAGAATGAAATTCTTCACCAAGTTAGTACTCAGTACTCAGTACCATTGACTTCCAGATCCGCCATGCGCAGCAGCAACTTTCCTTGCCATGACATATTGCGGCTTTTGTCGCATCCCATTGGAACCTTCAACCCCTTGGTCTTCCCCCCTTTCATTTTTACAGACGGGTGGGTTTCTTCTAGGATATGAAACCCCGGTCTCGGTGTATTGATTTGGAACCGATGGATTCCTGGAAGCCCTCCGTTGTTCAAGAGCCTCTGCTGCTGCGGCTGCACCGCAGTTGTTGTAACGTAATACCGAACCAACAACTTTTCCAGGCCTTGCGGCTCCTCCTGCACCCAAATAAGAAAATAAGATATAATTTGTCAAATGGGTACACCAGAACGTGGCTAAACTAAGGGGTGCTTCAAGGGAAAATTGAGAAAAACAGCGAGATTGTTTGGCCAGAGAATGAAACTGAGTTAGAAGGAAAGGAAATCTAAGAAAAACGATTGGAGGAGATAAGAAAGAAAGGAAACAATAGAGACCTTGGATGTTTTGAGGAACTTGAATTGGAAGCCTAGTCATAGGAATTCCACAACTCCGGTCTACTTGTGGCTTCTCCACTTCTTTGATGCAACATTTTGAGAGGTCGTCTGTGACTTCAGCTGAGGTTTGTACTGAGTTGTTATCCGAATATAACACGCACGGCCTACATGCAAATTTAGGACACCAACAATGTCAAAAATGGATCAAGAGCAGCGCGAAACCGATGATGCACTGCTGCTGAGCACAAACTGCAATAGCTTTACAGAAATCAAACCTTGGTAGTGATGCGTGTTGTCTCTCAGGTGGAGCAACATTTGAGCCCTTCCCATAGTGCTCCTCCAGAAAAGCAAATTGCTTTTTAAAATGGTCAACAGCACTGTATACAAAAGAGTTTTGAATGAAGTGTAATTTCTTGCGATAGGCAATTACATATGTTAGTGAAACTTCATTTGTAAACCCTTTCTCCGCACAGAAATAAAATTCAATGACATCCCCAACAAATTTTTGTTGGCTTCACTACTCACTGGATTGGAGCAAAACTCGATTAAAATTTTTTTAAAAAAATGTAATGGAGCTGTTCCCTTCAGAAATCAGATTAGCAGCACAAAGGGTCTTTGAATAAGTCAATAAAGCCAGAATAGAATATTGTGCTGCAAGTTGAACAAGGAATGGACTCTCTCATATAGAGCATAAGATATCAACATGAGAAAATGTGCTTGCCACAGCAATATATGGATACCATGTCATACAAGAAAGGGAGAAACTAACAATGTCAAATTTAGGATGTGAATACCTTGGATACATGAAGCCCGTTGGCTCAGATCCTTCCAAGTACTCCTTCAACATCTTTGGATGGTACTCAAGGATCTCACGATAAATCAGCTCTCGCACATCTTCCTTTGTTATTCTTCGCCTCTCGAATTCAAATTCCATCTTTGTGACCGGTTGTGCAGAAGGCTCCCTCTCAACCTTTGCCAACCCCTTAAAATAGGGATCTGCAAGGGCCTAAAAGCAGAAAAAATTGCGTCAAAAAACAATATACATGATTTGAACTAAACCTGCTTCACATAAAACATACCTCTTCGGCAGAAGGCCGATCTTTTGGTTCAAATGCCAACATTCTTTCTAATAAACGAAGTGCAAGGGGGTCTGCATTTGGGAATTTTTGGGAGAAAGGAATTGGCTTCTTCTTCCGCATGCTGCTCAAATATCGTCGGGCTTTCTCATTCCTTACCTATTTAAATAAAATTAAAACTTCACTACCAATATGATGGAAACAGTTCCACACTCGATGGATTATAGCCGAACATAAAGGAAAAAACTAAAAGCACCATATCCGTTGTATGATAATATAGGCATCACAAGAAACAGACCCTGGCAATGGCTTCAGCAGATGGTGTTCCCAACATATCAGTCATTAGATCCAGTTGATGGACAACATTCTTGCCAGGAAAAAGAGCCTTTCCGGTCAAAAGCTCTGCAAAGATACACCCAATGCTCCATATGTCTATTGCTGGTGTATACTGAAAATGGATAAAGGAATATTCTTAGTAATGAATTTTACTTTTTCTATGTTCACAAAAATGAGGAAAAGGAGAAAAGGACAAGATCGAGCCAAGAGGCTGAATCTGCGTCTGATATGAGAACAAATGTATCACCAATGACACCTATACAACAATAAGTCATACTTATGTTTAGATTATTCTATTCCACAGCCACAGAAAAATAAACCTAGTAGTCTTCATGAAGTAAAATGTGTAGGATGATTTTGGTGGAAAATCAACCTTTCATTTTGTCTAAACATTCATAAAAGGAGAGAAAAAAACTACTTCCAAACGGGTGAAAAGAAGTAAAAGTTTATGTACCTTTGAGAAGAATGATCCACACAATTCAGGAGCCCTGTACCATCTTGTTGCTACATAGTCCTGTGAATATGAGAAAGTGAAATAATCAATTCACACAACACATTCTAAAATATCTTAATCACATGTAAATCAGGTTGACTTTTTAGTTATTAGATTAAGAAGAAACTCACTGTCCAAAATATAGCTGTAGGGGTATCGTTAAAAGCTACTCTTGCAAGACCAAAGTCACAGATCTTCAGTTTGCAGTCAGCATTTGCCAAGATATTCTTGGGTTTCAGATCTCGGTGAAAGACATTTGCTACAAGTACATTAGAACATGAAAATTAGAACTGGATTTCTATATCAAGATCCACTCAGAGGTTCAATTTTTTGGACATTAGATAAAGACCCCAGCGTGAGACTCTCACCTGTGTGTATATATTTAAGACCTCGAAGAAGCTGATAAAGAAAGAACTGGTAATGTTCCGGTGTCAAATCATCATTCGCTTTGATGACCTGGTGCAAATCAGATTCCATAAGCTCAAAAACAACATAGATGTCTTTGAATTCCCTTCTGGAAGGTGGTAACAAGATGTGCTTGATCTCCACAATGTCGGGATGACGAAGGAGTCGAAGAAGTTTAATCTCACGAAGGATGCGAGTCGCGTCCGAGACATGCTCGAAGATATCGTTGATTTTCTTAATAGCAACCTTTTCTCCTGTATGTGTATCATACGCAGAGCAAACAACACCATAGCTTCCTTTGCCAATAACTTCCTCTATCCTATATCTGATCCCCTCGCCATATTCGGTGAAAAAATCGACTTCTGCAGTTGACTGCATCATTGTCACAGAAAATGTCTTCTAATCAACAAGATGATCTCATCATGGAAATGTAAACGATCCAAAGAAGCAAGTGGATAACCACCAAGTCAATAAGGAAAAGAGAAAATTGTGATTATGATAACTAAAAGTATATGATTTAAACTCCACATTAAAAAAATAGTTAACGCGGATTGGATAGATTCCAACTTAACCGGTCAAACCACTTTAAATATTATCCCACTTATCTACTAAGATGAGATGTTTCACTTTCACTTCCTAGATCAACAAAGACCAGATTCTTCTCATTCACAATCCAAGAGCATTATAAGTGGGACCTTCGCCAGAGTGTATTAGACATAGCCATATGGCAATCATAATGAAGAAATCCTACTAAAACCATGGAGAAAATTCCAATACAAACGGCCCAAAAAATATTTTAAAAAAAAAAATTTATACGCTAACTTCAAAATCTGCTCTAACAAAAGAGATCTAAACAAGTACCAAAACACTTTATGAATATTAAACACCAACTTCATTTAGTTCAAAGCTTAAACAATAAAAAGGCACTAGCAAATAAACACACACATAAAAAGGAAAAGAAAAAAGAATTTTTAAATCAAATCACCTTTCTTCTGTCATCAGGCTGCATCTTTCTTAGCAACAAAGCATCAAAAACTCTTCAAAGCGATAAACAAATAAGTGCATCTAGCACAAAATCCAAAGCCAAACACAACTGAAACCCAATGACCCAGATGCCCAAATCACCTCAAGAAGATCAAACAAGACTAAACACGTCTAGATCACCAAGCTATGATCACCAAAACAAGCCTCAAAACCCTATAAAAACGAAGAAGAAAAAAAATCCGGACTTGGGCTAAAATGAAAAGACCCAATAGAGTTTTGGGGACTAAAAGGACACCCTTTTGGTTGAATGAAGAATCTCGCTTCGGTAAAGAGAAACACCCGATTTTATGTTTCTCCGCCTTGGAAGAAATTTTGACGGAAGTCCCAAAATCTAATTTAGCTGGAAACAGAAGATTTTTTTTTAACTTGCTTTCGGAGGATTTAAGAAGGCGATAATCTCTAACGAATTATTGCGAACAAACGTGTAAAGTAAAGTAAAGTAGATGAGAAATGTTATTATTTATAGTTATATTATAAAAACATGCGAGGAACTTTAAAGTTTCCGGAGGAAAGAACAGACAAGAAAAAGAACTGATTCTTTTTCTTGTTCTTTTTTTTTTTTTAGCTGAAGTTGGGAATTCAAGAGAGGATAAATTGAGATTGGAATGTAGAAGATTATGGACGAAAGTGCATTTGGATCTGAGTTAGAGAGAGAAAGAGAGAGGAGAGAGAGAATCCAGGACGGACGGTGTACTTGAAGTTGGATACTTTGAGGTTTGGAGCAGACACTACCACAGAAAAAAGAACAGAAAGAGAGAGAGAGAGAGAGAGAGAGAGAATGGACGAAAATTGTTTGTTATTTATTAGTTATTTAAAAAAATTAATTAATTTTAAGTGGGGTTAATTTATGAAATGACTTCTCTGCCACTCAATCGTAATTTCGTTGTCTTTTTTTTTTTTGAGTTAATTTCATGTGCGCCCTGAATGTTAGAATCATTTTTAGGTCGTCCTTAAATTTTAAAAACTCTTACAATCTATTCTTTTTGATTAATCTCAGTTGACACTTTTTGTTAGAATTTTCTTAAAGGATTTTTTGTTAGAATTTCTGCTAAAAACAAACAAAAAAAGAGAGTCAAGTATGGTTACGTCGTCTATCTCTATTTGTTTTGAACAAAAATTATAACAGGAAAAATTGTGACCATTACCCTTTTTTTCCCGATCCGTTTTTAACATAAATTCTACTTGAGGGGTTGAATGGGACTAAAGACACACTAGAGGTAAGTTTTTTATGCCAAAAAGTGTGGAGAAGAGCGGCTAACTACAATTATTTATAAGTGTAGTAAAAAAGGTGTTAGGAGATGAAACAAAGCACCAAACACTAATAAATATTAAATCAGTAATTTAGATCATCATTCATTTCACCGATTCGAGTTTTCAATTTTAAATTTTTACAGTAAAAAACTCTCAGAAAATATCACATCTAACTTTTTCTGCTATAATAAAAAGCTCTCAGAAAATGTCACATCCCAGCTCAAATTGAAAACTCGAATCCGCGAAGTGAATGAGGCCTTGTATCGGATGCTTTATATAAAACTTAATAAATCTTCCATCTATCAAAATTTTTTCAAGACAAATCGAATGGCATTACACTATTTGTGGTAACTAACACTAACGGCAAATAATACTAACACTAATTAGGGATGGCTACAGGCGGAATGAAATCGGAGAATATTCTTGGTCGTATTTAGAATTGATCATGTTTTTATTTTTTACGCTTTTCGAGAAAGAGAAAATGAAAATGTTTTTAAAACGGCATTTGACGCAATAAAGATAAAAAATAAGAATGAAAACGTTTTTTTGGTTTAGTATAAAACGAGAGAGAAATGAAAAACGACTTTTAGTTGTTTTTCATTTTTTGTTTTCATTCTCCTCTCTTGAGCAGAGAGAAATAGAAAAAGAGACATTAATGGGTTTTTTTACACTGAAATAATATCTTGATAAACTATTAAACGCATTTTTAAAAATGATTTCTGTTTGAAATTAAAAACGTTTTCATTTTTATTTTCATACAAAAAAATAAAATCATTTTAGAACGAGTTCCAAATGCACCCTTATATTCCATTTCTAACCCCCAAAATCATCCATGTGCCTTTAAAGGAGAAGCGATGAAAGAGTCGGAGAATTCTTGATGAAGAACCTTTTCCGGTCTTTCTTTTACCCGTCCTAATTCCTATTAATATTTTCACGAAACAAAGAAAAATTCAACAAAATACATAACATTAAGATTTCAGTTAATACAAACCATATTTTTAATACTAATTCATGTGTATAATTCTGAATAATAAATTGTACCCATTCTTGTCCAAACCCCCGTTCATCCATTCCAGCCCTATGACGGACGGATCGCGCGGAAGCAAAAGAGGGGAAAAAAATGATATCCCTAATACTCACAATGCAAATTAAAGATTATATAAAAGTTTTGGATATGCTCTTGAGACATCTATTGAACTTTTTTGTTTTTCTTTTGTTTTTTTTGTTTTGTTTTGTTTTTGTTTTTTTACTAGGAGGCCATTAGACGTTAACTTTTACGCTAGCATTTTGTATTCTATGGTCTATACTCTAGTGGCACTAAAATTTATATCTTCTCAAATATGTCAAATCACTAAGTCCGTTTGGTTCATGGATTAGAATCATTTTTTATTTACGTGTGTTTTTTGTGAGAGAAAATACTGTAGCGAACCATGAACCATGATTCAAATCAGAAAACAAATCCGCCAACCAAACGGGCGTCAAAAATCGATAAAAAGTTTTGTACGAAAAATATTTACTGGAGGGGCTTTTATCTTATATTTGTAGGATGGATAGAAAAAAAAATGAAGGAAAAGTAAAATATCTAGTTAAAAAAATTAAAATAGTTTTTTTTTTATGTTTTTAGTAGAAAAAAAAAGTGAAAAAATGTTAAATTTAAGAAATTTTATAATAATATTTTAATAAAAATAAAAATATGGTGAATAATAAATATTAAAATTGTTATTTTACATCTCATATGTTTGTTAAATTTTTTTTCTCATCTTTTCTTTTCAAAATTAGAAGGATTAAAAATTGATGGGTTCTATAGATTTTCATTTTTCTTCTTTCCTCATTTTCTCTCTACTGAGCAACCTAAAATTCTATTTTTCCTTTCAAAATCTTTCATTTATTTTCTTTCCTCTCTATTTTCCACCCTTCCAAACACATTATTAATGATACCGAATACCTACTTGTAATATTTCTTTTGAATGTCTAATCGTATAATCACATCAAAATACAATAATATGCAAATTTACGTAATTTTAATTGAAATCTAATTATGAAACTCCCTAATTGGGATCATAAACACAAATTAGTAAATAGACACGAAACATTTATATGAAGGGGAGTGAATAGACATATTATGTATTATAGATAAATAATATATTCTTGTAAAAAAAAAAAATTCATGGTTTTGACTTTTGAGGTTGATCCAAATAGGCTGGCACTATGTGTGTATGTTTTTTTTTTTTTGTCGTTTTTTTTTTCAACAATGACTTTAGGGGAACGCATATAAATGAATTGGCATAATTCTCCCAATAGTGTTTTTTTTTTTTTTTCTGTAGAATAATTCTCCAGATTGTGTTGTATGTTGGGCAGCGTAAGTGTTAAACTAATGTAGCGTTTGGTGCAAAAGAGTAGTACTTATCCATTGGTTCACCATTCATTGTAAGTTGTAACCCTGCTATGCATGTGCACATGGGATCTCTTCATTATCATAGAATAGAAGAACCTATAAATATGCACTCAGAACACAATATATATACACACACACATATGCATATTCTATCCAAATATTTAAAGGATTATAATTAATGTTGGGAGACTCCACATACATATGAAATGGACCCAACATATTTGAGGAGTCTAATTTGACCTAAAAAGTTAATCTATTAGGTCTTAGTCCTTCCTTGCATATAAATCATTTCACATCTTTATCCACTCTCTACGTGGGACAACACACGTGTATTTTTCTCAACAATCTCCCCCTCATGTGTATGTTCACCGAGCTCCCCCTCAAACTAAAGTTTCTTGTAGCCTGCACATCTAAGCATCACACTCCAAATGAGAGCCAACTCAAGCATGAGAAAGAGAGTCGGAATCATACGAGTCCACCAAATGCTCCACCATTTGCACCTGCAACTGTGAGTGTGATCGCTTGCTCTGATACTACTTGTTGGGGAGACTCCACATGCATGTGAAACTGACCCAACACAATTCAGGATCTCAACTTGACCTAAAAGATTAACTTATCCTAAAAGATTAACTTATTAGGTATTGGGTCATTCCATACATATAAATCATGTCACATCTTCATTCATTTTTCATGTGAGACAACACACATACACTTTTCTCAACAATTAAGAATGTAGTTAAGTTTTATCTTTATAGTATCTCTAATCTGGTGAAGTAAACCCATCAATAATACAAACTTCTATAATCAAAACATAATGGTTTTTAACACTTGATTTGTCCAAGTTGTCACATGGTGCAAACATATGCAAGCAAAATATGTCGTGCATAATTAGTGATGGCGTGATTATAACAACTAAATAAAAGATGCCTTTTGATTAGCAAAAATAACAACAACAACAATAATAATAAAAGATGTCTTTTGTGATAATTACGTTGATTGAGTTATAAGATAATATCCGACGCATTGTTTAGCTATTTAAGCATGTTCAACTTTGCATGATAAAAAACAATGAAATCAATATATTGCGTTGGCTAGATCAAATGATGCGATTGCTTAAGAATATGTAGCATACACGCATTATTTGGACATGGTTAATACAAAATTGATAATCTTAAACTGCTTGGTAAAAACTAATTTTTATAATGAAAAAGAATATTATCACTAAGACAATACTTATTAACGGAAATAAAATGACAAAAGAAAATAATCAAGCTTTGTACAATCTCTACAATACCTTTTTTTAAGGGTCTAAAATACCCTTTTTTAGTGCCATGCGAAAAAATATTATCCTTAATTTTGATTGTGAAAAATATGAAATTTGAAATGCATACTTGTAAATTGTAATAAACAAAAGCAAAAAAGAAGGGTGCATTAATGAGCAAAAAAAGTTGGCAAGCCGAGAATTTAGACAGTCTGTTTAATCTAATCAGTCATATCACGTTATATTATTTCATAATAAATACAAAATAATTAATTAAAAAACAGTTTAATATTATTACTAAATAAACAAAAACAAAAAAAAGGGTGCACTAATGAGCAAAAAAAGTTAGCAAGCCGAGAATTTAGATATTCTGTTCAATCTAATCAGTCGTATCACGTCACATTATTTCATAATAAATACAAAATAATTAATTAAAAAGCAGTTTAATATTTTTACTAAATATGGTATAATATGATTAATGAGACACTAATTGAGACATTAAAATTAGATGAAAATCTTGTGATTAGCCTATTACAAAAGGAAATTATAATATACATGAGATATTATATATAAGAGAAAATTATAAAATTTATCTTTAAAAATACATGATTTAAAATTTTTAACCCTCATTCTTAATTAATATTATTTTATTAATATAATTTTTTAACTAAAAAAATTATTAATAAAAAATAAGAGATAAAATACCTTATTTATGTACTTTTAAGGAGATATTTATATAATTTCTTCATTATATAAATAATTAGAGCACCGCTAATTCCACGCCCTGTGCCGGTGATGTAACAGAGTGACCCATGCGCTGACAAAGCCAAACGAAATGGCCGCGTTTGCGTTAAAGTCTAACCAAACGTGACCTTTTTTTTTTTTTTTTTTTGGGAAAAAGCAAGCGTGTTTCCACATGCACGGGAACGCGCGTGGACCCCACCTCCTTGACATGATCATGATAGCGCACAAACTTTTCCCGAGCCATCATAACAAAAGATCCTGACCGTTCACTTGCGGGACCCCCTCCACCCTTGATAATCATGGTCGTATGTGATAGCACAAGTTTTATCATTGCAGCTTCTTTAGAAATTAGAATAGTTAATCTTCATCAAGTATTTAAATCTTAATTCCCTATATATGTGTATATATATATATATTTTTTTTTTTTTTTATATAAAGAACTTGTTACTACTTTAGTAGTGGTTTTCAAAGATATTTGAATAAAATACTAAAAGGCTATTTTTATTTGCCTACCATAAAGGGCGTGTCTGTTTCCGTTTAAAATGTTTTTACGTTTTCTGAAGAGCAAAAACGGAAACGTTGTGAAGATTGCCGTTTGGTGACCCATTTTCCCTAAAACAAAACTGAGAACACCCATTTTTATTTCTTCTTTTATCTCATATTTCTGAAAATAATTTTTTATCATTTTCATTTTTATTGTTTTCATTTCTCTACCGGATTTCCTTCGACTCTTCTCCGAAATCGCCGATCTCCTTCTCATCTTCTCTCCACATTCACTGTTCTGAGCTCATCTCTTCTCATGTTGAAGTCGCTTGATCTGATCTCCTCATCTTTTCTCCTTGCCTGATCTGATCGTGAATTTGTTGAAGGTTTTTTCTTGATCGGTGAATTTATGGCCCTCCTCCCCCAAATCAACCGAGGTATGGCCCTCCTCCAGGTGTTTAGTGTTGGTTCCCGAATCGAATTCGGGTGCGGAAACATGGTAGGAAACAGCGGATCGTGTATAACAAAAATTTTCATAAAACTTTTGAGATACTCTATAGATTATATTAATTTATGCACGAATAAATTAATGTGATTAATTTACATCATTCAAGGATCAACCGAAAAATACCTGGAAGCCAACTCGGATGATAACTTGAATTTTTTTGACCACGAACAGTCCTTGCTCCAAGCTTTGTGTTTAGAATACCAAAGTCTTCCACGTTAATTCCTTGATTCCACGTAGACGTGTGTGTGGGCACACGTGGGACAAAATAGGTTTTTGAAACACTCGAATTTCCACAAACACCAACGCATGCACGATGTGAAATTTTTGGAGAAAAATTTTGCTCTCTTTTTCCTCTATGAGAAATTCGGCCACCACTCCAATTAGGGCTGAAAATATGTTTCAAAATTGTTTTTACAATTTTCTATCTTTCTCATATTTAAAGAGTAGAAGTCAAATTTCAAAATAGAATCAAATCCTTATCTCCAATTTTTGAATTTGGAACAAAAAATCCCTTCCCCTTATCCACTTAATGGCCGGCCACCCTCCTAGGGTTTATCCCTATGTGTGGCGCCAATCTCAGATAGGGAAGGAAGAGATTTTATCCTTTATCCAGTAGTCCAATTTTAATTTAGATTCAAATTCGAATTTAAGTCAAACTTAAATTAATTTGAATTCTAAATTGAACAACTTATCAAATAAGTTTAAATGGATAAATCTAGATGTGTTCAAATTCAAATTTAAATAATCA
>NW_010363898.1:291383-292626 GCF_000414095.1 Morus notabilis | reverse complement strand
GGCCGCGTCCTGGCCGCGGGCTGGGGCGCGCTGGAGCGCGCAGGGGCGCGCGTTCTGGCTGATTTCTGGAAATATTCTGGGCAGTTTTCTGGGCTTCTTTGAAGGCTTCAAACTTGATCTTCAAGGCCTCCCTTTTGATTCAAAATCAAAAACCCTAATTCTACCCAAATCCTAGAATTACAATAATTCTAATCCCAAATTAAATTACAAATAATTTTGAATGAATATAACCGATCCATGGAACCATATAATTAACGACCAAATCCACCATCCATACATTCATCAACATGAATTAAAATAAACATCCATAAATGCAAGTGCCTACTCATCACATACATACATAATTAAATATCACATATTTAATATATTAATTTTGATTATCAAATAATCGAAGCATAAATTAATATCGTCTATAGACCGCTCTGATACCAATTGTTGGTTCCCGAATTGAATTCGGGTGCGAAAGCGTGGTAAGAAACAGCGGATCGTGTATAACAAAAATTTTCATAAAACTTTTGAGATACTCTATAGATTATATTAATTTATGCACGAATAAATTAATCACATTAATTTACATCATTCAAGGATCAACCGAAAAATACCTGGAAGCCGACTCGGATGATAACTTGAATTTCTTTGACCACGAACAGTCCTTGCTCCAAGCTTTGTGTTTAGAATACCAAAGTCTTCCACGTCAATTCCTTGATTCCACGTAGACGTGTGTGTGGGCACACGTGGGACAAAATAGGTTTCTGAAACACTCGAATTTCCACAAACACCAATGCATGCACGATGTGGAATTTTTGGAGAAAAATTTTGCTCTCTTTGTCCTCTATGAGAAAGTCGGCCACCACTCCAATTAGGGCTGAAAATATGTTTCAAAATTGTTTTTACAATTTTTTATCTTTCTCATATTTAAAGAGTAGAAGTCAAACTTCAAAATAGAATCAAATCCTTATCTCCAATTTTGAATTTGAAACAAAAAATCCCTTCCCCTTATCCACTTGGTGGCCGGCCACACTCTAGGGTTTTATCCCTGTGTGTGGCGCCTATATCAAATAGAGAAGGAATAGATTTTATCCTTTATCCAGTAGTCCAATTTTAATTCAGATTCAAATTCGAATTTAAGTCAAACTTAAATTAATTTGAATTCTAAATTGAACAACTTATCAAATAAGTTTAAATGGATAAATCTACATATGTTCAAATTCAAATTTAAATAATCACATTATTTAAATAATAA
>NW_010363898.1:278526-291294 GCF_000414095.1 Morus notabilis | reverse complement strand
TGGAATTGAACTCTCGAAATTATAGACATTAATTACTTTTAAACTGCGAAGTGTCCATTTGATATAGTCATTACATATAGATCAATCCTCCATAAATAATTCATAATTAGAGTCAGGTAGAATCCGTTAACCTCTCTAATTACATCTTTATCCTTGAGTACCATTGATTCTCTAATGGATAGTGATTCATAAAACACATTCATGAACCAGAGCGCTCTTACTAATCCAAGTATCGAATCAACACTCAAGAGAATTATTTATCTGCTTCTTTCTCAAGAAGGAATGGATTCCATCTCGTATAATAACATTCCCAGCTACCTATTTCATTATGTCTCCAAAATACAAGGAATAGGATTCAGGGTCTCAGAATCCGTACCGAGTAAATCAAAAGACATAAATCCATAAATAGGAGTTTGTTAAGAACTCAGGATTAAGATCATCCTATATATGACCATCGGTAGACTCAATTAGAATTTCTATGCTTAACGGAAATTATTAGAAATTCATATTGTGTCTGCGTCCATGTTCCACATAATCTCATTATGCGAAATACACTCATTCAATATCTCGCCATATTAACAGTGCGGATAACACCGTTCCATTCTAAATGGGAATGACATGTATTTATAATGTTTTAATTAAAAGATTCCGAACTTTAATTAAATTCATTATGAACAATTACTTTTGATTATTATCCTTAAACATTATCCTCTCGTATACAACACTTATATACCATGTTTAAGGTTACATAAATAATCAATGAATTTTATTTGATATTCATAAAATATTCATAAATATATGCACATAAAATGATGAATAAACTCTTTTATTAAATAAATAATAAATATCCTTTTACATCTCATGCTTCTAGGACACTATTCCCAACATTTAGTTGGTTATTTTTTCTATTTTTCGGATCATGTGGTCATAATTTCTCCCAACCAGTAGATTTGATTTGGTCTGTATTTATGAAGGAAATCTTTGGTTATTTTTTCTGTTATTGATTTCCCCAATACTCGGTCTGTGATTATGAAGGAAATTTGTTATTGATTTGCGGTCCTATTGCTTGATTTTGTAACGATGAGTTTATATGGTTTCATTAATCCTACAGGTTATTTGTTTTCTTCTTTTAAAATTGTTGATTTTAGTAGACTTAATAGGTGACGCTTAAAGAATCATCATGAAGCATCAAAATCTATGTTTAAATCCCGTAATTAATTGAAATGAGTTTGATTGGCTTACAAAGAATAACAAGAACGAGGCCTCAATATGAATATGGTTAGTTGAAATTAGTTGAAATGAGTTTGATCTTTTTTTTTTTTTTTTTATCGTATGAACATGGTTAAATGTGGGCAGCTTATCTTTTGGCCTAAGTTAGTTTTGGTATAATCCGCTTAGGAAATGTAGTGTAGTGGATTGTTGGGATATTATTGGAGGCAAGAGTTTTATATTTTAATTAGCCTTTGTTGGTTATGGAATCTGTACTGAGATTCAAACTGTGAGATCCACAGAACACGTTGTTCTGGTGTTCTAATTTTTGTTATTTATGTTACGTTTTGTGGTTTATGTGGGATTAAAGATTGTGTGTTCTGGGGTTTTTATGTGTGTTATGGGGTATATTTATCTATTTCCATTTAGTTTTGGATCTGAAATTGGTGTTTATGCTAGTGGAGACATTCCTCAGTATTTTTTTCTAGGCATAAATTAATGATGTATGTTGAATGTTTGAAATATGTATATTTTTATGTGTGTTCTGTGGTTTAGAAATGTTTTTGCATTTGGTTTTGGATCCATTTTTGCTGTTTATGCATTTGTTGACATTCCTGATCAATGAACCATAGGCATGATATTTTGATCAAAAAAATGTGTTGTAACTGATCAGAGGTGGGTTTCGGATTGAAACTTGGTTCTTTTTCTAAGACTCAAGTACGAGAGAGTTTTAGGCATTGATTGAAACAACAGGGTTTAGTTGGGATTATGAGGCTAACACTGTCACAACTGAAAAAGAAGTCTAGGATTCGTATGTGGCGGTAAGTTTTGATCATAACCATCTTATGTGATACGAAAGAGTTAAATTGGTGTTTTAGATTGCACATGAGTATTTATTATTGTTTTCTTTATAACGTCAGAAACATCTTGATGCTAAGAAATTCAAGAAAGGGGGTTTACACAACTTTACCTAACTTTCAGAGATTTTTGTTGGGACTATTGCTACTGGACAGGGGTCAATGAATGCACATACAGCCGTCCAAGTTTTTACTAATCATTCACTAAGTTATCTTATTTTAAATTATTTACTATTTATTTGTACTCTAATTTAAATTATTATATTAATTATTAGTATTTTTATTTGGAATTTAATTATTATTTATTTAATATATTATTATTTTAAATACTATTACATATTTTTAAAAATTAAACCACCAAACGCAGTTTCAATTTTTTCTTTAAACTGAAAACAATCTCTGAATAAAACTACCAAACTCATTTTTAAAAATGATTACAAAATGAAAATGAAAACGTTTTCATTTTTATTTGCGTACAGAAAATAAAATCATTTTAGAACGAATTCCAAATGCACCCAAACTTTTTCAAAATAAGTCAAGATTTACATTTATTGCTTTTTTTTACAAGGTCTCGTAAAATTACATTTCTTGTTTATTATTTCATATTTTACCGGTATTGTTACTACTCACTTGGGACATTCCTACAGTAGAGTTCCTGATTATGGAGACAAACTTTATAAACTCTCTTAAGTCTCCTAAAATTACATCAAGTTATTTTAACCTTTAGACTCCTAAATAAACATTCTTGTTGATGATTGTTAATGATTTTAATAGGGAAAAAGGTTAAAAGTATGGATTTCTTTCGATAACATTATATAATGAGAAAGGGTTACAAATCCCCAATTCTTGTATTGTGCGGCACATACATGTAAGATTGAATTGCTTGTTTAGCCTAAAGACATCCTCTCAAACCAAAATATTAAAGGCCCGTTTAAAAGGTATACTCAAATTATAATTTGGGTTTATTGGCAGGAACTTTGTGAGAGAAGAAATTTTAAAATTAAAACTCTTTATGAGATAAAAAATATTTTAGCAGAATTATGATTTGAATTTGAGTACAAATTCCAAACAACCCCTAAAAAAATGAAAAAAAAAAAAAAAAAACAGAGTAAACTCAAATGCGTCAAACTCAATGAGGCAGTATCCAGTTGGGAGACTGTAATTCAGTGGTGACCGATAATGCGCATTTATCAAAAAGTGTCTCAAAGCCAGTGGATATCTAATTGAAATCAGGTTGAAGCTCCTAAACCATACAAAAAGATAACTATTTACCTGGCGAATGGTGAAAAAATTGCCCAAGCACTTTCACATTTTCTCATTGTTATTAGTAACATTGTCCATCACAACTCTCTTGGCATGCGGCACAGCTTTGGGCAAATCTCATTTTCATGATGTGGAAAGATCAAATCAATTCCACCACCATGAATATCAAACTTGAATGTTAAATATGGGGCACGCATAGCACTGAATTCAATATGCCACCCAAGTCTTCCAGGAGTCTTCGGGTGTAAGTTTGGACCGCTCGGCCCTGTCCAAAAGAAAATTTCAAGTTAGTCCGGGCCGATTTTAAAAGAGAGATGATTGGTTCAACTCGGCCATAAGTCCAAAAATTTAGAGCTAACTCGGAATTTTATAAGGTATTTTTAAAAAAAAATTAAAAAATATGATATTTTGACCGGCCTGGCGAGAGAAATCGACTTAACCTGACTCTAAGTTTAAAAAATTTAGGACCGGACTGTCCGTTTAACTCGGCCTAAATTTACAGCTCTACTACCGGCTATCTCAACTAGGCTCACCCGGCTTTGCAGCCTGCAAAAATAAAATATAGTATTTAGTAAGATATTAACCAGATAAGAAATAAGAAACTTGATGGAATTTTTTAGACCTTCCACAATGCAAAGTCAGCTGGATTACGCTTTCTTGAATCAACAGCTACACGTTCAGGAGCTCGAATGTTTTCCAACTTTTGTCCAGAAAATTGACCGTAATTTGGAAATTTATCAACAGCAAAGAATACATCTCCATCAACAGGATATGCAAAGCCATTGTTGATAATCTGCATAATGCGACCAGATTCCATAAATAAATAAATAAAAGACAACGATATCGAACTTTAAAAAAGAGCCACCATATAACTGAAAACAGAATGTTTAAAATTCTTGAAGAGGTTGACTTTAAAATAACTGTTTAAAACAACATGTTTAAAATGTTTACTTTAAAAATTCTTGAAGAGAGTAAATAAACTGTTATTTACTTTAAAACAAAATGTTTAAAATGTTCATTGTACAGATGAGCATCAGCTCCACGTAAAGCAAGGTGCAACCACATTTTAGTATATCCTATACAATAAACAAATACCAAAAATAGAAAGGGAGAATGTAGTAAATAACATATTTTTGAAACTAAATTAAATAAATAATAGATTTTAAAATTATTTAAAATAAATAATAGTTTATTGTGTAAATATTTTATTTATGGCTAGTAAAAAGATTTTTTTTTCATGTAAATTTTCTTTGCGACTGGTAAAAATATTTTTCTCACGCAAATATAAATTTTTTACCAGAAAAATTATTTTTTATCAATTATAAAAAAAAGAATTACACAATAAACTGTCATTTACTTTAAAAAGTTTTAAAATATGCTATTACTTAATTTAATTTTATAAATATATTATTTACTACATTCTTCCATTTTATTTATTTCTCTTATTCTGCTATGTAAAAACAAAAACAAAAATTATGTCAAACGGGCAAAAGCTTAAAAAACTTAGACATGGATTGCTTTCCTCAATATTGTTGCAAGTTGGTGTACCGACTCATCTTGATTTTGGAGAGCTTATTTTCGTAAGGGGATTGTGGTTTTTAAAATTCAGAAAAAAGAAAAGAAAAAAAAAACCAAAAAAACTGATTTGGAAAGCCAAATAGGAAATGTATTGATTTAGAACCCCACTTATAAGGGACAATAAGCAATATTGTTTGTCATCCACTTATTTAGTGCCTTATCCAAATCTTAGTTATGACCAATTTCTATTCCGGAACTCCCCACTTTCATTGAAGTGATGTTGAGGGATTAGTTGTTTTAATGTAATTTATATATATATATATATATCAACGAGTTTTCAATAGTTACGTTTCGATCGGTCAGTGGTTACTATCAAATAGAAAAATTTGATGACGTGACGAGATAAGAATTTAGTTCTATTAATTGTCATAAATTTTGTTAATCAACTATATAATTTATTATAACCGGCCGATTAATATCTTACGATTAAAATAATAATGTCCATTAATGGATAAATATTATAGTAACTAATTAAAACTATGCGCACAATAAAATACAATAAAACATGAGAACAAAGAGGTCCCTCTCCACCTCATTTGTGTGGTGATAAGAAACTAAAAATAGCCACCAAATAGACGGGCACTAAGCAAATCACCATCTTGCTGGTTTTCAACTTTCTACCCCCAGTCGCAACATTTGTTTTCCACAGTGACAGCACACCACGAATTTTTAATTTTTTACAGAACCCAATACGCATCACGAGTAACATACTGAAATTACTAGATTGGTATAGCAAGTATTTTTATTAGTTTGGCAATTTATTGGTAATTGTGTAAAAATTTTAAAAATAAATTTAAGAAGATTTCGTATTGCAGAAGAAGATTTAGAATCAGATTTGAAGTTAAAGTTACAGATTTTGTTGCGTTGAGTTTTGAAGAGATAATGATAAAAGCTTGGTCAAAGGAAGATAAGACATTGGTTGAGATTTAGAGAGATAAAGAGATAATACCCTGGTCAAAGGAAGATAATGCATTAATTATTTGAATTTAAATGAGATTATAGAAAGAGATAATGTGGGGATTAAGTTACTATTTTAAAAGAGTAATTCGGATTTAAAAAGTAGATGTATAATCCGAATATGCATTGGTTTGTTTCAATTTGGTAACTACGAGATACACTTCAAAGGCATCATCTTTGGATATATATATATATTTGTGTGTGAATGATTTTGATGGGCATTGACGTGGAGATGGCTAAGAGTATATAAATGCCAAAAAGATGATGATGAAGTCAACGTGAAGATAAAGATGTTGGTATATATAATATTTGAATCGGATTTAGATAAGGGGTGTATAATCCGGATTCAAAAGGAGATTTAGTTTTTAGTTTGAATTTAAAAAAATGCTCAACGTGGAGAGAACATGGAGGAAGCTTTATTTAAAGTTTCATTGCAGCTGATAATGGTAGAGAGGTTTTATAGAATATTTTCATAAAAGAGTGAGTTTTTTGTGAGAGGCTTGTGCGTTATTGAGATCGTCCTTCAGGAGAGAGATTTGTTGCTTTTGGGAGGAAACTTTGTCGGTCGAAGGGAGTTCGTCGTGCAGTTTAGAAGACGTGTGGTGCACGCTAAACAAAGTCATTGTGCGATTTCATCACAGCGGCGTCATAGTCTAGAAGGGAGTCCTTCAGTGAATAAGTCCGTCAATGTTGTAATTCTTGAAGTATAGTGAAACTGTTTATTGTCTGGGCGTGACCCTGCAGAATAAGTGTGCGCACCAAACTGCGATACCATATTGTGTGTTCTTTTGATTTCTGCACTTTATTCTACTCGAACAATTTGAACAGTAAGAAACCCGGATCTTAATTAATCAAGCCGTATTCCAGACAATGTTCTAATATCATCTGAAACATCAGACGTTACATCAGATCTAACACAATTTTTTTTCCTTGGTTCTCTAATGATTTTATTTAGAGAGATCAAGCGAATCAGGGCGTCCTTTTGGACGACTTGTCGGACTAACCTGATCCGGTCCTTAACCCCGTGTGGGGCTGCAGGTGGCTATATCACCTATCAGGTGTGGAACTCTCATTAACCGTATGGTTCTCAATAAAGGCAACTCAATGATAAATTTTCTTGATCCTCTATTCATGGTCTCTAGAGATGGCAAACGAGCTGGAAAGGCAACTCAATGATAAATTTTCTTGATCCTCTATTCATGGTCTCTAGAGATGGCAAACGAGCTGGACCCGCCGTTGGGACGTTGGCTTAGTCCATCGTCGGTTGTCCATTGGGCAGACCCAACCTGTCCCATAAGCTGTGTGGGGCTGCAGGCTGCAGCCTAACAGGTGGCTACCATATCAGTGTTGGAACTCCAACAACCGTATGATCCTCAATGAGAAATTTTCTCGTTTCTCTATTCACTTTCCAGTTAGAGATGTGGAAGGGGTCGGACCGTCCATTGGCCTACTCCCACTAAGTCCATCTTCTGTTGGACTTGCCTGCCCTGGTCCATAACCCATGTGGGGCTCCACCCCTATAACAATTTGGAACTCTAGATGGTAAAAGCCTATTATTTATGCCACTTCCTTCGAAAATAAACAATTGTCATTCAATTAATAAAGAGAAAACAAAAGGAAGCGATAGCACCTAATTATTTAGAATAATATAAATAATAGACCTGAAAAAAACCATGGCAAATCATTTTCTCTCCTTTTTTCCTTTTTTTTATTGATATACAAATACAGATCCTTCACGCATACACATACACATATCCATACCTGAAACTATCAAACAAATGGCCAAATCCTTCCAACAAAAAACTAGTACATAGAAAGTCCAAACTATTTATTCAGAACATGGATGCCTAAGTAGTCCATGATCCCATACACGTGATTCTCTTACGTAACATTAAGGTAAAATTAAGGTACCGGTTGGTTATGAAGCTCTTCACTTAACATGCTTGATGAACCAAGCTAGTAAGTCCTTGTGAGCCTCATCTGCACGCTTAGAAGCAGCTTCATCATGAACATCATATCTGACGGTCCAACCATGCGAGACTCCTGGATATATCTTCACAAAGGAATCAATCTGTACATGACGAAACATCATTTAAAGTGAAAACTGAGAGCGTTAACCGTTTATGACAATCACAAGCTAATCTTAAAGACGGGAAATGCAAAAGGCATACTGAGGACAAAAGAGGCGTCTATGATGAACGTGAATTAGTTCGGCAAAATAGGCAAAGGAAAATGCAGAAAGCATGTTGGACATTGTTTTCATGAAGGATGTTCATACCTCAGACTTTGCCTTTAAGACCTCCTCAAATTGTTTCACGAGCGGTGGAGGAGAAAGGTTGTCATGCTCAGCTCCAAGTATGGCAATTGAAACGTTGACCTCTGAAAGTATTTTATAGCAATCAATAATGTTAATTTCTCTCTCTCTCTCTCTCTCTCTTCTATATACTCAATATGTGAAGATTAATAAAGTACTCAAGAATATGTGAAACTTGAGAGGAATAGACTAATTTCAGTAAAGAAGTTGCACAACATTTTAAATTGAAAATATATTTTCCCAAGTTGTTTCAAACGATAATATGTGCCGCATATGAAAGTGTATTTCTCAGTAAGTATACTTCTCATATACTATAGAGTTAAGAGCCGGAAGCATACCTTTGATATCATCTACAGTGACAAAGGAAGGATGTAAGAGCGCAGCAGCCTGGATAAGGTTGTCGAGCTTTGCAAGTTCAACTACAACCTTGGCTGAAAACAAGATTTATATGAGTAAGCTTAATCAACAAATTGCTTGTGTTTAATGAAGCTGCTGATTGAACTAGCAATTTTTGACTCTACCAACCCTTCGACAAGAAATTCGAGAACAATGAAACAAAAAGCATGCTAATTGTAAAGAATTCTACTTAGATTCTAGAGGATTCTAAGAGAGAAAGAATATTCGATGAGTGAGAAAGAAACTGAATTCTCATTACTGTAAAAACTGTTACAACAGCTTATTTATACATAAGTTATTACAAGTAACAACTTGTAACAAACTAAACCAATGAAAGCTTTACAAGTGTAATTCCTAACTGACTAAGCAAAGTCAATACAACTAGGACTTCTTAACATTAATAATAAACTTACCACCCCAACAAAGGCCAGCAGCACCTATTGCAGAAAACCCCTTACTTTTCAAATCTTCTATTACTGGTTTTGCTTCTTCACATCCCTTATCCTATGAAACCAAGTAAAGGCTTCAGACTCCAAGATTTCAACATGAAAATGCAATCAATAACTTTTTGAAATTCAAGCAAATGTCCAATAACAGAGATAACAATAGCCCAGCCACTTTTAGAAAACTTCTATCAACGACAACTTTACCAGTAAACTGCCAAAATGAATTCAGAATCGTCTTTGAAGAGACCTGATTTACGTGAGAATTTTTATAATAGACAACTGAAAAACTAATTCGTGATGAAATTCAGCAACAACTTTAAGTATCACATTGGAGATTCTTGCCCCTCAAAAGATCATTTAAACAGTTACAAGAATTTCAACCAACCGTTCCATGGTCTTTTATCCAAACTGATATAGGCCTGCTAGCATCACCGGGCACGAAAGGATCGCCATGTAAGAAGTCGGGAATGGCCACAAAGAATCCAGCTTCTGCAATCTTGTCGGCCAACTTCCTTTACAACAGACAAGCAGCCGGCATCAGTTTCTACACACGCGTGCGCGCAGATATATTTAAGAATAGATTGAATTTGAAGGAAGGCTCATCTAAATAAAATGCCTAAGTACCAGCTGGGATCATCCCTTTCCCACATTATTTGCTATCGAATTCAATAATCTAAATTAAAAAAGAATCCATATTCCAAGAATTTAATTTGGCAGATTAAGCAAAATTCAGAAATGTAGCTGCAGAAATCGGGTATGGAAAATCCATGTACCTCAAGTTTGGAGCTTCATACCCTGCAATAATTTAAACATTTCAAAGTTATAAGATGGTAGTGGTAATGAAACAACAAAGATACCATTAGAGCAGGTTGTTGTTGTTGTTATTAATTCCAATACTTGTTTCAAAGCAAAATCCAAATTGGGGATAGAAAAGCTCTAAAAAAGAAGGCAAACATCTAACACCCAAAAAAAAAAAAAAAATGTTACAACAGCATATCATAAAGCAGGAGAGAAAGAAACTTAAAAAATAAAAAATAAAAAAATCAATAAAGAACAGAACTAGCTACACCCTTGAAGCAGCTGATCAAAGAATGATATATGCAATAAAACATCTAACTTTCCTCCTTCAAAGACTCCATTTTTTCTCAGAGAAAATCAAACAAGAACATCCATGTACATTTCATGAGAGGAAGGGGAAAAAAAAAAAGCAAAAAAAAAAAAAAAAACTAAAAGTACCCATTAATCTTCACAACCCAAAATCAAAACCCACAAGACAAAAAAATAAATTTCACTGAATTCCATACCAAAAAAAAAAAGACATATACCATAAACATCAGATATAAGGAGTACCGCAAGCCTGGAATTGGATGCGCCAGTGACATAGGAGTTAATTCCACCAAGCTTATTAACATTTCCTGCTCCACTGCTTGGGTTTAGAGTTGGAGGGTTTGAGCAACATTGAGGACCTGACATTCTTCTCTCTCTTTTTTTTTTGGGTAGGATTTTGTTTATATGGGCACTTGAGAAGATTATACACAGGTCTGATTATGTGTGAGGTTTTGGGGTATTTATGATAGAAATATTGTAGGAGATTCCGGCAGTTTCCACTGGAGAAGTAAATATTCGCTATTTAATTATCAAAAAATACTAGCAATTTGCTTCATCTATAACGTCACCATGCACTTGGAAGAATTGCGTGGTTGTGTGGTAGGTATACCAGGAAACAAAAAGGAATATCTTACATTAAAACCCGAAAATGCTGTTTTAATTGTTGAATTAATTTATTATTAATATGATCTGTGTTACATTATAAATCAACCGCACGCAATATGAAATTACTGCTATTCAAAAGTATTGAAAAAAGTATTAGAGAAAAAGTTGATGAATAATCTCATATTCCCATATATCGCAATGGAGGAGGTACAACCGAAAATATATAGAGGCAAGCTTGGAAAGTTTACGTATTCCAAGCCTGACTAGAGGTATAACAGAATAGTTGGCATAACTGAATAGCAGTAGAATGTTTTAAGATACATAAAGCAATTATTTCTAAAATATTAACACTCCCCCTCAATAGTGTTGTCAAACGTGTCGTGGCGGGCCGGCACGGCACGCTTGACCCCAGGCTCATCACGGGCCTGAGCCGTGCCTGGGCCGGGCTTGAGAAGAAAAACTCAGGCCCGGTCCAGGCCCTTTGCCCTAGTCCATAAGGGCCAGGGCCGGGCTTGGGCCCAGGCCCTTCACGGGCCGGCCCCAGCCCTTGTATTTTTTTTTTAAAACTTAATTAAAAAAAAATATCAAATGCTCCAAAAGATGTGATTTTATCGAATTGACGTAATAAGAGTACACATAAATGACTGCCTCGTTAAAAACCTTGCTAAGTAAAACCCATGGGGAGATCGGGACAAAACCTTAGCGAAGGAAAAAAGAGTGCAGTAGCTAGGAATAGTAAATTACAAACCTAAGTGCTTCTAGAAGATTCTGTTATTTCTAAGTTAGAAAAATATTCTTGCATCGAATCATCTGTGTATTGTTGTTTTCGTCTTCTGGCATCTTCCCAGTTTTTAACGCACATTAGTCCCTCCAAGATATCTGGATGCATTATGCTTCTCTTCTCATCAAGAATTCAGTTGCTTGCGCTAAACGCTTGCTCCGATGCTACCGTTGATACTGGAGTTGTCAGAATGTCACGAGCTATTATGGACAGTGTTGGAAAACGATCTGTCTTGCTCTTCCACCACTGTAAGATGTCTAGTTTGTCGTCATCGATTACAAAATTTGCTTCAAAATATTTGACTAGTTCCGTAGACGCTTGTGTTGAGGACGATCCTGCCGTTTTCTCTTTCTTCTTCAAGAAACTCCACGACGATCCTTGAGGCCTCGAACTGGTAGTTGACGACGAAGTTTCCTGTTCTTTTTGACATGTGCTATATTTTGCTTCATACAAACTAAAAACTTTTTCTAACATTTTCTTAGCGTCAGTAATACTTAGTTGCATATCTATTTTTAAATTCTCTGCGGTAGCAGTCATCAATGATTCAGTTCCATCTACTCCGCACCTAGGATCTAAAATGGTTGCCAATGCATATAACATAGGACAACCTGACCAATAACTTTTAAATTTATTTTCCATTAAGTTAACTATATTTTCAAAAAGTTGTGTATCCCTATAATAAGAAAATGTTTCTGAAATATTAAATAGTTGATGTAAAGCTAAATGTGCAGTAGGATAATAAACTCCAGAAAGTAATTCAGTAGCATTGTAAAAAACTTCTAAAAATTTTAAAAAATACTCAGCAATCTGCCAATCAAGATCGAGAATTAAAATTTGATCGTTCTTATTGTTTACGTATGTCGTGATAAGCTGTGAATACGAGAGTGCTGCCTTCAACATTAAATATGTTGAATTCCACCTATGTCTCACGTCAGTTGAAAACTTTCTTGGGCGCATCTAGTTGTTCCTGCAATATTGTTTGAATTCTTGGAGCCGAGCTCCAGAACTAGATATAAAGGATAATGATTCTCTAATATTTGTAAGATTAGCAGAGATATGTTCAATTCATGCCTGAACTACTAAATTAATTATGTGACATGCACACCGTTGATGAAAAATTTCCCCTCCAAATGCCGGTTTCAAACTACGTTTAAACAGATTAATTACAGCTGTATTAGCTGATGCATTATGAAAAGTAATTGTTAAAACTTTATCTTCTATCCCATAAAACCTAAAAATTTCTATTATTGTACT
>NW_010363898.1:278108-278458 GCF_000414095.1 Morus notabilis | reverse complement strand
CCAATCGTCATCAACGTAGTGCGCTGTGACACATAAATATCCAGTTTTATTACACCCCTCCCACAGATCAGAAGTGCAAGACACAATAGCATTAAAAGTCCTAAAATTATCAACAAGAGATTGTCTCATTGCATAAAAAACTTTCATGCAATCAGAACGAGTTGTGTTTCTACTTACCCGTTTATATTGTGGGCAAAAGGCTATCTGGATGAATTCTTTGAATGAGGCATCATCTGCAAAAAAAAGAGGCAATTCGGCACTAGCTAAAAATTTAGCTAGTGCCTCACGAGCACATTGTGCATCGTATGTAAAATTTTGTAACCCATGTGATGTGAGTGATAGTGTTTGTT
>NW_010363898.1:272681-277676 GCF_000414095.1 Morus notabilis | reverse complement strand
ATGAACGCGAGAAAAAAGCTTAGAATCAAAATCAAAGAGACAAGTTGAGAGATAGAATGAGAGTGAGATGAGAAGATGAGAGTGAATTGTTGTGTGGGATTTATGGTGGAATTAAGGGGTATTTATAGGGGATTTTTAGGTTAAAATTCAGTTTTTTTCCGTTGGGCCCGCGAAGGGCCCACTGGACCAAATGAAATGGGCTTCTTCGTGGGCCGTTTCGCGGGCTTGGGCCGGGCCGAATAAGGGCCGTGCCGCGGGCCTCCACGTGCTTGGGCCGCGGGCTGAGAAGTTGAGGCCCAGCCTTAGTCCATTACACGTGTCGTGCCGGCACGGCCCGTAACAGTAACGAACCGGGCCGTGCCGAATCAGGCACTACCCCTCAAGATGGAGAATATAAATTTTAGATTCCCATCTTGCCCAAAAGAAGATGAAACTGCGAATGATGTAAGGTTTTAGTGAGCAGATCCGCAAGTTGATTGTGAGCGGTGACATGCATGGTTTTTATGATCCCGGCCTGTATTTTCTGACGCACGAAATGACAATTGATCTTTATATGTTTTGTACGCTCATGATAAATGGGATTGGCTGCAATGTGAAGCGCCGCTTGATTTTCACAGTAAAGCAAAGCTGGACCATGATGTTGAACATGCAATTCGAGAAGAAGACAAAGTAACCACACAATCTCACAAGTAGTGTTGGCCATAGAACGATATTCAGCTTTAGCTGAAGATCGAGAAACAACTTGTTGTTTCTTTGATCTCCAAGAGACAAGGGAAGAACCAAGGAATACACAGTATCCAGTGAGTGAATGCCGCGTATCCGGACATGTACCACAATCAGCATCCACAAAGGCTTTAAGTTGGATTGTCGAGTTTGAAGGAAAGAAGAGACCTTGACCTAGAGTTTTCTTAATGTACTGCAGGATGCGAATGGCTGCTTGGAGATGTGGAGTACGAGGAGCATCCAAAAATTGGCCGAGACGGTTAACCGAATAGCTGAGATCAGGCCTTGTAATGGTGAGATATATTAACTTCCCAATCAAGCGCCGGTAGCTAGTAAGATCAGGCAGTAAATCACCTTCAGAAGTTGATAGTTTAAGGTTCAGTTCCATAGGGATAGAGGAAGGTTTACATCCCAAATACCCTACATCAGAAAGTAGTTCCAGAGCATATTTGCGTTGGCAAATAGAAATACCAGCAACTGAACGAGCAACTTCTAAACCCAAAAAATATTTTAGGGCTCTCAGATCTTTCATCTTAAACTGCTTACCAAGAGCAGACTTTAGATTGTCCACGGCTCCTTGATCATTACTTGTGATGATAATATCATCGACATACACCAAGAGAGCTAGAAAAGAATGTCCATGTGATTTAATGAACAGAGAATAATCACAAGCAGAATGAGTGAAGCCTTCTGCGAGAAAAACAATGGAGAATTTGTGAAACCATTGCCTAGAGGCTTGTCGCAGCCCATATATGGATTTATGAAGGTGAAAAAATACATTAGAAGGCAAATACTCCCCCTGTCGACAAGTGTAACTAGGAGGAAGGGCCATATAAATTTCTTCAGTGAGGTCACCGTGGAGGAAGGCATTGGTGACATCTAATTGAGTGAGAGACCAGCTCAAAATGGTAGCCAAGGAAAGTAAAACCTTTACAGTAACAAGCTTAGCTACTAGGGAAAAAGTGTCAAGAAAATCAATGCCTTCTTGTTGTGTAAACCCCTTGGCCACAAGACGGCCTTTATATCGTTCCATAGTACCATCGGTACAAAATTTTGTTTTGTACAACCATTTACAGACCACAGAGTGTTTGCCAGGAGGGAAAGAAACAATAGACTAGGTGCCATTACTTTCCAAGGCCTGCAGCTCCACATTCATAGCATCACGCCACACCAGAATCTCAAAGGCTAGGGAAAAGGACGCAGGTTCAGTGTGAGAGGAAATAGATAAGATGTAGTGACGGTATGGAGAAGACAACCTGTGATAACTAAGAGAGGAAGAGATAGGATATGAAGTGGAGGTGGAAGATGGGACATCTGTAATAGAGAAAGAGTGTGCAGCCAGGTAACTATGATAATCTTTCAGGTAAGATGGTGGTTTGGATACACGATGGGGATGAGATAAAGGGGCAGTAGAAGAGGGAGCAGAGCATCCTGAAGGAGTAGAAGGATCAATGGTGGAGGCGACCTAAGTATGGTGTGAAGGTGATGTACTGGGGATGAGAGTAGGGAGGACACGATCAGTGAAAAAATCATGGAAAATAGGTCCGGGTTATGTGTTAGCAAAGGGAAAGATGGTCTCATGAAATTGAACATTCCTAGTGATGTAGGTTTTGTTACTCTCTAAGTCAAGTAGCTTGTAACCCTTGTAACCAAAAGGGTAGCCTAAAAACACAGAAGCACGAGCATGGGAAGAGAACTTTGTACGCTGACTAGGAAGAGTGGAGCCATCATAGAGACAATCGAAAGTCCGCAAATGAGCATAAAATGGTTTTTTGTTGTTCAAAAGCTCAAATGGGATTTTGTTGGATAACAAAGGAGATGGTGTATGATTAATTAAAAAAAAAAACTAACGTTAAGACACATTCGCCTCAATAGCAAAGAGGGACACAAGATTGGAAAAGGAGAGCACAGGCCACATTGAGGATGTGCTGGAGCTTGCGTTCGACCACTGAATTTTGTTCCGGTGTGTCAACACAAGAATGATACGGAATGATCCCCTTGGAACGGAAAAAATCAAGAAAGGCTAATTCAGGTGCATTGTCAGAACGAACATATTTTATTGTGAGATTATATTGAGTTTGAATAAGAGTGTAAAAATATGGAAAAATGGTGAGAACATCAGACCTAGCGCATAAAAGGTAAAGCCAAGTAGCATGAGTGCAATCACCAACTATAGTGAGAAAATATTTGTGACCAGCAGTTGTTTTGACATTAAAAGAGCCCCAAATATCAATGTGAACTAAATCAAAAGGTTTTGCATACATATTATTGTGTGAGATAAATGGAAGCCATTTTTGCTTAGCCATATGACAAATGCGACAGTGTGAAGATAAATGAGAAATAGAGTTAGGAATTTGTAATTCATTATGAAGAATCTGAATTTTGACAGGAGAGGGATGTCCAAGGCGATAGTGCCATACATCATTTTTGGAAATTATAGAACAAGAAAATAGGGAGTTATAAACTAGAGTCCTAGTTCAAAAAAATAAAGATTGCTTTGGCGTCTACCCTTCCCAATCGTCAAGCCTGAGTGAGGTCCTGAATGACACACGAATTAGAGAGGAAATTAACACAACAGTTATGGCTGATGGTGATAGCACTTACACTTAGAAGATTAAAGGAAAATAGGGGAACAAATAAGACATTGTGCAAGACCAGAGAGTTGGACAATTGAACAGTGCCGACTTGATTAATGTCAACGTTGTGACCATTAGGAAAAGTGATGGTTGTGTTGTGAACTGATATATAATTTGTAAACATAAAAAAAGAACAACATACATGATGTGTGGCACCAGTATTAATTACCTAAGTATTGGGTGGAATAAATGGATGTGAGATAGAAAGAGCAGAAGAAGAATTACCATGGATGTGAGAAATAGAGGGTGTTGTGGCCGAATGAGATTCAAAGGTGGTAGCGCCATGAACGTGAAGCTGTCACGCCCCCCCAAATGGGGTGGGTGACGTGGAGCTCGATTTGGGATTAATAAAGCAGGTTCCCAACCGAGCCCCACACTTAATTGCATTAAAATATGAATAAATTACATTACAGAATCCCGGAGCCTCTGACACACAGGGCTCCACCCCACAGGACATACAGTATCGTACATACATGCTCATGTAAATAATTATTACAGTAGACATCAACCACAGTCTAGTAAATCCAAATATTATATAAGTTTACAGAATTTCTCAAATTCTTTACATTTGTCCAAGAGGATGTCCACGATCCTCACTTGATTCTAACAGCAGCACAACTCAGCTGCTCCGTAGCAAATATCCAGCTACTGTGCACCGCTCCTAGAATCTCCTGGGAGGGGTTTAGTACATTTAAAACATAAAACGTGAGCGAAAGGCCCAGTAGGATATAATTTGAAATAAATGTTATAATAAGTGTGCATGGGAATACATAAATGAATAAGTAAATAAAATAAGACATTAAGTCCCGACAGAACAGCCGGAACCTCACATCCTTTTTCTCAAAGGAAATGTAACTGTAAATAACCGTTTTACAGGTTTCAGCAAGTAATTAGTACAAATTACTTACCTAACCAAGTGCCTCGCCTACCCGGACTGAGTTTCAGGTTCTGCCCCCGAGGATGCACTCTCCGCATCCTATCTAGGCTTACAGCAATAGACTCTATTACCAGTTCACAAGATCTCTTTGCTTAAGAAATCAATCATTAATATTTTGAAATCGTTAATACGACCCCACGAACTTTTCAAGCCACGGGCCCCGTGACTGGACAAGCCATGAGGTTCCATGACTAAACAAGCCATGGTTTTCAAAGCGTTTTCTTTCACAAATCAATCCCTTTCTTTAAAACATTTTCAAGGCCAAAATCCTTTTTGAAAACAGGCTCACAAGGAAAAAGGATAGAAATCCTACCTCGGACTATCAAACCTGGGACTAGCGTTGCCTTTTCCGGCTTCTGCTTCCTCAAGCCCCTTCAGTCTGAATCCTCAGCGATCGCTAATGCAAAACAACACTTTAGGATTAATTCTCATTCCTAAAGTAATCCAAAAGTCAATTTCCAACCAAGATTTCCTATTAGTGTGCCCTAATCCATTTTCATGTTTCAAATTATCATTCCAAGGGTTTTCAATCTCAAAACAAGGATTAAAAATGCTAATCCATTTATCTCAAGTCCCCAAATGAAACTAATTTGGGTTCTCCCCGAAAACAGGGGTCAAAACAATAATTCCATACCAAACAAGGTCAAACCCCGTGTCAACCAGTCGACCGGTGACAGAGCAGTGCAACACTACTGGTCG
>NW_010363898.1:267269-271800 GCF_000414095.1 Morus notabilis | reverse complement strand
CTTCCGATCAAGAATTTGAACAGGTGCATCCTCGTACGACGCGTCATACTGTATTGGAACGTCAAACCACTGCACTACTGTTTCCGGCTCAAGTTGACATTTCTGAAGCATGGAGACATGAAACACGTCATGCACGTGAGATAATTCAGGCGGTAAGGCTAACTGATAAGCCACTACTCCGATTCGTTGCACGATCCGGAATGGTCCCACATACCTTGGTGCAAGTTTCCCTTTCACACCAAACCGAACGACTCCCTTGCGTGGGGAAACCTTTAGCAAAACAAAGTCACCTTCCTGGAATTCCAAAGGCCTACGCCTTCTGTCAACATAACTCTTCTGACGACTTTGAGCTGTCAATAGTCATTCCCGAATCACAGCTATCTTCTCATTATTCTCTTGAATGACTTCCGGTCCAGTGCTCAATCGATCCTCTGGTTCCAACCAACACACAGGTGACTTACAAGGAAGACCATACAGAGCTTCAAACGGTGCCATTCTAATACTGGCCTGATAGTTGTTGTTATAAGCAAACTCAGCTAGATGCAGGTATTTCTTCCAGTTCCCACCAAATTCCAGAATACAAGCACGAAGCATATCCTCCAGAACCTGAATTACCCTTTCAGATTGCCCATCAGTCTGAGGGTGAAATGCTGTGCTGAAGTTCAAGTCTGTTCTCATGGCTTCCTGGAAACTCCTCCAATACCTTGCATTGAAACGCATATCACGATCAGACATGATAGACAGTGGCACCCCGTGTAGCCTCACGACATGCTCCAGGTACAATTCTGACAGAATCTTCTGAGAATACGTCGCACGAAACGGTATGAAGTGCGCAGACTTCGTCAACCTATCCACCACCACCCAGATGGCGTCGTGCTTCAGCTCGGTTCTCGGTAGCCCCATCAGAAAGTCCATGGTGATGTGCTCCCATTTCCATCCCGGGACAGGAAGAGGTTACAACTCTCCCGCCGGCTTCCGATGCTCAGCTTTAATCCAGAGGCAAGTCACACATTTAGAGACATACTCACGAACGTCCCTTTTCATGCCTCTCCACCAGTACTGTCTTTTCAGGTCCTGGTACATCTTTGTACTTCCCGGATGTATAGCATACTTCGATTTGTGTGCCTCTTACAGAATCGTCTTCTTTACCTCGCCTGCCTTGGGAACAGCAAGGCGGTTGCGGAAATACAAGGCTCCATCCTCTCGGATTCTCCAATACTCCAATTGTTCTCCATTCTGGATTCGAATCCAAATTCCTTGGAGGTGTGGATCCTGCAATTGATTCTGCTTAACCCGTTGCACAATATCCGGTGTAGAGACCAGATTATACACCATAGCCTGGTTATAATCTTCATAGAACTGAAGATCATACTCACTCACCACTTCAGTTCTTTTCCAATCTTCCAAAGCTAACGACGCCAGAGCCCCCGTCGTCTTCTTACTAAGGGCATCAGCCACCACATTAGCTTTTCCAGGATGATATTGTAGAGTGAAGTCATAATCTTCCATATACTCCACCCATCTCCTTTGTTTGAGATTCAAGTCTTTCTGAGTAAACAAGTACTTCAGACTTTTATGGTCAGAAAAGACCTGAAACTTTGCTCCAGAGAGATAACATCTCCATATCTTCAGAGCAAATATTATCGCTGCCAGCTCTAAATCATGAGTGGGGTAATTCCGTTCATGTGGTCTTAATTGGCGAGATGTGTACGCTACCACGCGTCCACCTTGCATTAAGACACAGCCAAGCCCACTTCCCGAGGCGTCAGAATACACCTCATATGGTTCCTCACTATCTGGAATAGTCAAGACTAGTGCACTTGTCAGTCTGACCTCAGTTCCTGAAAAGCATTTTCACACTCAGCGTCCCACTGGAATATAACTTCTTTCTTGGTCAACCGAGTCAGCGGTGCAGCAATACTCGAGAAGTCTTTCACGAAATGCCGATAGTACCTTGCAAGTCTGAGGAAACTGCGAATCTCCGCTACATTCTTCGGTCTCTCTCACTGTAGCACAGTCTCGATCTTAGAAGGATCGACAGAGATTCCTTGTCCTGAGATCACATGCCCAAGGAACTTCACTTCTGTCAGCCAGAAGTCACACTTCTCCTTCTTAACATACAACTGGTGTTCTCGAAGAGTCTGAAGAACAATTCTCAAATGTTGCGCATGTTTTTCCCAAGTCTTCGAGTAAACCAGTATGTCATCAATGAAGACGACCATGAACCGATCCAAGTACGGCCGGAAAACACGGTTCATTAGATCCATGAATGCAGCCGGGGCATTTGTCAACCCAAACGGCATTACCAGGAACTCGAAGTGCCCATACCGAGTTCTAAATGCAGTATTCGAAATGTCTTTCTCTTTGATTTTCAGTTGATGGTACCCAGATCTCAAATCAATCTTAGAGTAGAACTGTGATCCACCCAACTGATCGAATAATTCATCGATCCTTGGCAGTGGGTATTTGTTCTTCATAGTTACCCTGTTCAATTGACGGTAGTCAATACACAACCGAAGAGATCCGTCGTGCTTCTTCACAAATAACACTGGTGCACCCTAAGGGGAAGTACTATTCTAGATATACCCCTTTTCTGCCAGCTCCTCAAGCTGCGTTCTTAATTCCTTCATCTCCGCCGAAGCCATCCGGTATGGAGGAATGGAAATAGGTGCCGTTCCCGGAACTAAATCAATACAGAATTCAATTTCCCGATCTGGTGGTAAACCAGATAGCTCATCAGGAAATATATCTGTAAACTCATCCACTACAGGGATTCCCGCACTATCTCCAGTTACTTCAAGTTCACCTTCTAGAGCAAGAAGAGAAGAAAAACATGCTAGATTCCTCTGTCCCCCAACACTGTACTTCAATAGTCGTTCTCCTAAGACTGGATTCAAATCTGCTTGATAAGAAATCAATGTTCCAAACTTAGTCATCAGAGTCACTCTCATACGGTAACAATCAACAATTGCTCTGTATTCTGACAACCAATCCATTCTGAGGACCACATCAAACAGGCTCATCAGAAGGATAATCAAATATACTTTCAATCGCTCACCGCCAATCGTGATTTCACATGATTTACACATACTCATTACCTCCACACATCCCAGTGGAGAGTTCAAAGTCATCGGGACTTCTAAATTCTCATATTTCAATTTCAAAGCCCGAACAAAAGAACTTGATATAAATGAGTGTGTGGCACCCGTGTCAAACAACACGTGAGCAAAAGAATGAGAGATTAGAATCGTACCCTCAACCACCGCGTTACTGGTCTGACCTCCAGAACTGCCTCCTGCCAGGGCATAAGCTTGTCCCTGTACTTTTCCTTTCCCTTTGTCACCAACATTAGGCCACTGGGTCGGAGGCCTATACTGTTGCGGCGGAGGTGGTTGTACCAGTCTCGGCGCGTGAGGCCGGAATTGTGTATAAGTAGAGGTGGTTGATAAGTCAGCACAAGAGGGTATGACATCTGTTGTGACTGATATGGTGGCATGTACAGTGGTGGCCCTTCTTGACTATAGGAAGCGTCACTTTGGGCTTGTTGAGCCGGCGGCCGATTAGGACAATTCCTCCTAATATGGCCCACCTGCCCACAATGGTGACACCTGGGCCCGTACGGAGCATTTCTGTCACTTCCAGACGAACTACTACCACCGCTTGCCATCTCCCCGACCATTTGTCCTTGGTTGCGGTTTCTCCTACCACTCCGCTGTGGTCCACCTGAAATGGAAGGTCTACCAGAGATAGAGACTCGACCAGTTGCCTCTTTGCTTTGGTGATAGGCCAAGTTATCATGTTCCACCCGTGTAGCAGTAGCTACCAAATCCCGAAAGTTCCGAATCCTTAAGGCCACCAATGACCTCCTCACAGAATTCTTGAGGCCCTTCTCAAACTTAAGACACCTCATGGGTTCAGACTCCACTAGTGATGGCGCAAACCGGGATAGGTCATTAAACTTGGCCTCATATTCCCTTACAGACATGTCACCTTGCAGTAGAGACATGAATTCCAGCGCTTTTTCCTCCCTATAACTCTGAGGGAAGTACTGCTCATTGAACAGTGTCTCAAATTGCTCCCAGGTTAGTCCTGTAACATCCATTCTTCTCTTGACCTGTTTCCACCAAGTATTCGATAAGCCCTCCATCTTGTACACAGCAAATTCCACCCAGTATTCATCTGGGACTCCCATAGTACTCAAGTGTTTGACTATGGAGTTTAACCAGAACTCTGCTTCCTGGGGTCCTCCCTCACTATTAAACGAGGGGATATGCGCACGCCTAAATTTCTAAAAGTACCCTTGCTTCCTATCCTTACCCGGCCACTCGTTTCGAGCTCTTGTGGCCATGCCTTGAAAGGCAGCATACATGGCATCCAAAAATCCTTGATTCTGTTGTGCCGGTTGATTAGCATGCCTACGGCAAGGCGCCATTTCCTTCAACTGAAATAAAACTAGACTATTCAGTGGATTACAGATGTCACACATGTATGTACAATCCTGGGGTTTCTTAACCTAGGGCTCTGATACCAC
>NW_010363898.1:266163-266296 GCF_000414095.1 Morus notabilis | reverse complement strand
TAACTGAAAATAACCGTTTTACAGGCTTCAGCAAGTAATTAGTACAAATTACTTACCTAACCAAGTGTCTCGCCTACCCGGACCGAGTTTCGGGTTCTGCCCCCGAGGATGCACTCTCCGCATCCTATCTAGG
>NW_010363898.1:190017-266116 GCF_000414095.1 Morus notabilis | reverse complement strand
CAAGCCATGAGGTTCCATGACTAAACAAGCCATAGTTTTCAAAGCATTTTTCTTTCACAAGCCAATCCCTTTCTTTAAAACATTTTCAATGCCAAAATCCTTTTAAAAACAGGCTCACAATGAAAAGGGATAGAAATCCTACCTCGCACTAACAAACCTGGGACTAGCGTTGCCTTTTCTGGCTTCCGCTTCCTCAAGCCCCTTCAGTCTGAATCCTCAGCGATCACTGATGCAAAACAACACTTTAGGATTAATTCTCATTCCTAAAGTAATCCAAATCTCAATTTCCAACCAAGATTTCCTATTAGTGTGCCCTAATCTATTTTCATGTTTCAAATTATCATTCCAAGGGTTTTCAATCTCAAAATAAGGATTAACAATGCTAATCCATTTATCTTAAGTCCCCAAATGAAGCTAATTTGGGTTCTCCCTGAAAACAGGGGTCAAAATAGCATTTTTCAGGCCAAACAGGGTCAAACCCATGTGCATCGGTCGACCGGTGACAGAGTAGTGCAACACTACCGGTCGACCGGTGACAGAGTAGTGCAACACTACCGGTCGACCGGTAATGTGCACACCGGTTGACCGGACCGGTCGACCGGTCAGCCTGTAATCCGGTTGACCGCATTGGTCGACCGGTTTCCATGTGATCTGGTCAACCGCACAGGTCGACCGATGGAATCAGCTGCGCGAGAGAAGCTCATGGAAATCAGTCCAAAACCTGTAAATCCAGTCCCAAATCGAATATTTCAAAGGAAACCCACTAGATCTGGGTTCTAGGTCCTAAAACAAGTCCAAGGAACCCAAGATCTCCAATTTCTACTCTAGTTTTGCTCAAAAATCATCAAAATCCGGTTTGAACCAAAAATGAATTTTGAAATTCAAAAACTTGAGATTCAAGAGAGGTTCTTTCAGTAATCTTACCTCGAATCCTTCTCTTAACGTTGAAAACTTCTTTAAATCTTTTCTTAGTTTAAGATCCGTTTGATTTGGGACACAAATGAGAGAGAGAGAAAGAGAGTGAGCGGGAGAGTGAGAGTGAAGGAGAGAGAGAGAGTGCACTAGAAAGGAAGGAGAAAGGAAAGAAAAAGGGAAAAAGGAAAAGAAAAGAAAAGGAAAAGGAAAAGAAAATGACATGTGTCAATATTTTAAAAGAGCAGTCCAGAAATGCGCCCATACACACTTCTGGTTTAAAATAAATTATTAAGAATAATTTAAAGACCTTGGAACTATTTAAACTCACACGTGTCAGAAACATTTATTAATTAAACTCAATTAATAATCCAGATTAGGCACACTAATAATCTCAATTATCTTAATTAATCTCAATTAATTCTTCAGGGTGTTACAGAAGCTGGGAGCTAAGATAAGTAATTAATTGTTGCATCTGATCAGAGGATAGTTGTTCAGAAGACGAGATTGAGGTGGGCAAAGGTGGCTAGCGAGTCGGTGGAGAGAGGGCAGTTGTAGTAGCAGCTGTTGGTGCAGACAAGAGAACCCTATAGTACTCAGAGGCAGGGGTAAGATGAGATGTGGATTGAAAAGAGTTCTGATGGGCTTGGGCTTGTAACCTGGTGGGAAACCATGCAGCCTATAGCAACAGTCCACTGAGTGCCCTGTGAGACCATAATGTGAACAGATAAGCCACTCTCGTTGAGGTTTGGGCTGTGAGGAGGATACCACTGCTAGAGGGGCCACCGGAGTTGGCAGCAGAGGCGGAGAAGAGGAAGAAACGCTAAAGGCCAAAGAATCTGCCGGAGCAAAGGATGAAGGAGGAGTAAGTGGCTGAAACCGGTTGTTGTTGTTATGCTGCCCGCCACGAACCATTCTCATAAATAGAAAGAAGAAGAAGAAGAAGAAGAAGAAGAAGAAGAAGAAGAAGAAGAAGAAGAAGAAGAAGGGTATTGCTCTGATACCATATTAGAGAAAAAGTTGAAGAATAATCTCATATTCCCATATATCGCAATGTACAACTGAAAATTATAGAGGCAAGCTTGGAAAGTTCACGTATCCCAAGCCTGACTAGTGGCATATCAGAATAGCTGGCATAACCGAATAGCAGTAGAATATTCTAAGATACATAAAGCAATTATTTCTCAAAGGCTAATAAAAAGAAAAAGAATAATTAAAAATTTAATAATCTTCTAGTCTCCGTATATAATTGAATAATTCTTATAAGAAAAAGAATAATGGTCTAAGTATTGAAAAATGAAAAAGAATAATTAAAAATTTAATAATCTTCTAGTCTCCGTATATAATTGAATAATTCTTATAAGAAGAAGAAGTCTAAGTATTGAAAAAAGAAAAAGAATAATTAAAAATTTAATAATCAAATAATGTGGTCAAGATTGTCTTTTGTTAATAAACGTTTACGAATCTCAAATTATACTGTTTGATTGACACACATAAATAAATATATATATATATATATGTTTTTACATATTATTTAGGGTATGCTGATTTGAGTTGTGTATGTGAGAGAAAAATATATAGTAAAAAAGTTAAATTTAAATTTTTGTGATAAAAAATACTGTAGTAATATGATTTGAGTCATAAAATGAACAAAATCTTAATTTCATATAATGTTATTAAAATACATAATATGTAAATTTAACCTTTAGAAAGCACAAATTTTTTTTAAGGGTTTTAAATGTGTTTTAAGAAAAGAATCTTTCTACATCTTAGTCCGAACTAAAAAATAAATAAAAAAAAAAGAATGGTTCTATTCACACTATTCTTTTTACCCTCCACACCCCCCTTAAATTAAATATTTCTTATTACAAAAGGACTCTTAAATAAAATGACCAAAAAAGTCAATAGACTTAACTACACCATTAATTTTATTACACAAAAGAAACTAATATAGAGTTTTTTTTCTCTTCACACACCCCACATATCATATTCTAAATTCTAAATTATTTCTATTTCAAAAATCTTTAGCAAATAATTTTCACGTTTTCAATGACTATTCAAAAAAATTACATGGAGGTAGTTTAATTTTCTTTATTATTTTTTATATGAAGATTATTATTATTATTATTTTACTTTTGTTTTCATTTTGTGTTCATATTTGTTTGCCAATCAATCTTTTAAGTAAATCATTTCACTTTTTTTTATAATGTCAGACTACGTGATTTTTCCTTTTGATTCTTTTTTTTCAATGATGACTTGATCAATATTCAATTAATATAATACAACTGAGTTTGCATTTTTTTTTCTCATTTGCCTTTTCATTTATTATTTTAGTTTTTATTTTTTTTCCTACTGAACTTTAAAAAAAAAAAGCTCTATGCCTAAAGTTTTAACAACAAAATAAAAAGATATAAATAAAAGATAATATTAAAGTGATTATAAATTAACTTAGGGTGATTTTACTCACACTTCTTTTTTACTCTCTATACCCCTCCTTCTAATTACACACCCTTTGTAATCTTCAAATGATTAAATTTACTTTTTACATACTCCAATAATTTTAAAATTAACCTTGCCTATTTTGAAAAAAAAAAAATTAATTTTTTGACCACTTTATTTTTCTCTTTACACCCACCATTTTATTTTAATTTGTTATTTAAAAAAATAAAAATAAACCAAATGGCATAACAACTCAAAAATAATAATTAAGTTGAACAAAATGGCAAAATAATTTTTCCTAAGAAAGGACAAATAATCATCTTATATTAATACATATGATTAGAAAAGATAAAATGGTAAAAAAAAATGCCAAACTTGTTATGTAGCACATGAGCATGGAAAAAAAAAAAGAATGAAAAAAAAACGCAGTGAACTTAACTTTATAAAAGAAAAAGAGAGAAGAAAAAAACGAAGGGATTAGTCTTAAAAAACAAAATGATTGGCAAAAAAGATATAAACATGAAACAAAAAATGCAAATGAACACATACTCCAAATAAAATAAAAAATTATACGTACTTCTATGGAACGTTTTGGAATAATCATTAAAAAAGTTTTAGGGTATGTTTATATATTACAAAATAATAAGGTCTGGAGTGTGTGAGAGAAAAAAATTATCATTAATTTTTTTGTAGTATAATTAATTATGTAAGTCTATTATGAATGTCCTTTTTGGTCATTTTATTTGAGGACTTTCTTGGAATACAAAATTTTAATTGAAAGGATGTGAATAGACCACCCATTAACTTTTGAACCTGCCGAAGGCCGTCGCGATTTTCCTTTCGTTTCTCAGCAACATAAAAGCAAAAGAAAAAGAAAAATGAAGCTTTTATCAGAACACAATCAAATCACAAGCCACAGCAATATAAATACATATTTCATCCCCAAAACTCAAAACTCTAACTTGCTAACGCAAATAGAAAGAAGAAAGAGAAGAAGAAGTAGAAGAAAGAATAGGTTGAGGAGATCTGATTGGGTGAGGAAAGACGAAGAGAAGAAGAAGAAGATCAGAGGTTTGGCCATTGAATTTTTTTGTTTTTTTGTTTTTTAATGTTTTATTTTGTTTAAAATAATCATTTTTTTGTTTAATTTTAATTTGCTCCTCATTAAGCTGTGCACGTGAGGCACACATGATAATTCCGTCCAATTATCTAATGGTGTTATCAATTGGACTTGTTATGCAATAAATTTTATAGTTTAGGGGTCAATTGTTAAGATTAAAAATTTAATGGCTGAATTACCAAATTCATAAAATTTAAAGGGCATCCGTACAAAAAAACCTTAAATTAATTAGAAATTAAACAACATAAATATTAATATCAAATCAAAACTCTAACAATAACAAATTAAAACCTAAAAATTAAGGGTCCGTTTAATTTATTAATTCGAATTGAGATGTGATTTTATGTGAGAATTTTTTATTGTAGTAAAAAAATTAAATATGACTGTTTATGATAACTTTTTATTATAGTAAAACTCAAATTCTAAACTTAAATCGATAAAATGAAGAGAACCTAAATCTAAAATAATAGTATCAGACCAGAAATGGTTCAAATGGGGGCTAATTCTTACCCTTATACCCACCCATCCTTATATAATATTTCCATACCCGTCCTATTATGGACAAGTGTCTGTACCCGTAGATAACATGCCGTTCCTAAAGACGTGAAGGAAAAAAAAGTGGATTAAAAAAAAAAACCTGTTTAGTGGTTGTAAGATGCTAAGTTTGGAGTTTGACTCAAAAATAAAATTCACTTCTTTCCTTCTCACCATACGAGGGACAAAAGAGAAATGTTAACAGGAAGAGTAATGTTTTTAGAAACCTTAGTGTGTAGGGGATGAAAAAACTTGATGTGTATTTAAGGAATGATTTTTGAATCTTTTCAAGTTTTTCTTTTTTTTTTTATGAAAAAAAAAAGAAAATGTTACCGCTTCAATTTGTGTGGTTATGAATTGGACAAAGCAATGGATCCATTAATGTTGGTGAAATCACCATCTTGCTGGTTTTGAAGTTTCAACTTTTTGCCCCAAGTTCCAACTTTTGATTCCTACAGTGGCAAAAAATTTTCTTTATTTTAATAGAACCCACTAATCATCACTAGAACTTTTTTTTTTCTTGGTTCTATATCGAATTAATAGAGTTTACATGTCAAACAATAAATGCAGAGAGTAATAAAGAGAGTGACATAAAAATTATCGCTAATATTTCTCTCTATTAATTTATTTAAAGAGATCAAGGTCTATTGAGCCCGTCTTAATCCGTCCTCCATCGGACAAATCGAACCGGTCCTTACCCTATATGGGCTGCGGGTGGCTATATCACCTATCAAGTGTGGAACCAGGAACTCCATTAGCCATATGACTATCAATAAAGGCAATTCAATCATAAATTTTCTTGGTCCTCTATTTATTGTCTCTAGAGATGGCAAACAAGCTGGACCGGCTGTTGGGATGTCGGCTTGGTCCATCGTCGGTCGTCCATTGGACAGACCGGCCTGACCTGCCCCATAAGCCGTGTGAGGCTGCAGGCTGCAACCTATAACAGATTGATATATCAGTGTTGCTATAACAATGAGAAATTTTATCGGCTCTCTATTCACTTTTCAGTTAGAGATGTAGAAGGAGTCGGACCGTCCATTGGGCCACTCCCACTAAGTCCATCTATAATGGGTGGCTATTAGATATCAGTTTTGGAACTCTAATAGCCATATAATCCTCAACAAAGGTATCATATCAGCAATTTATTACTTTTTCTTTTTTTTTGCTGATCATCAGCAATTTATTATTTGATATGGAAATACAGATCCTTTACACATTGACATATACACATATCCATACCTGAAACTCTCAAACAAGTGGCGAAATCCTTCAAACAAAAAACTAGTACATAGAAAGTCCAAACTATTTATTCAGAAAATGGGTGCCTAAGTAGTCCATAAGATCTCCATACTCATGCTTCTCTAGGCATTTTTAAGGTACCGTTCGGTTATGAAGGCCTTCACTTAACATGCTTGATGAGCCAAGCCAACAAGTCCCTATGAGCCTCGTCTGCACGCTTACAAGCAGCTTCATTACGAACATCATACCTAATGGTCCAACCATGCGCGACTCCCGGATATATTTTCACAAAGGAATCAATCTGTGCATGATGAAACATCATTTAAAGTGAAAACCGAAAATCATTAACCATTCATGACAATAACGAACTAATCTCAAAGACGAGAAGTGCAAAGGGCAAAGCGTGTCGGATATTGTTTTGAGGGAGGATGTTCATACCTCAGGCTTTGCCTTTAAGACCTCCTCGAATTGTTTCACAAGCGGCGGGGGAGAAATTTGGTCACGCTCACCTCCAAGTATGGCAATTGGAACCTTAACCTCTGAAAGGAATTTAAACCACTCATAACGGTTAACTTCTCTCTCTTTATCTTGCCTATCACTCTTACATGTCAAGATCAGTAAAGTACTCAATAATACATGAAACATGAGAGGAAAAGACTATAAATTCAGTAAAGAAAGTTGTACAACATTTTAAATTGAAATGTTTCAAACGACAATATGTGCCAGATATTAAAAGTGTATTTCTCAGTAAGTATGCTTCTCAAATACTTAAGATTTAAGAGCCGGAAGCATACCTTTGATATCGTCTACAGCGACGAAGGAAGGATGTAAAAGCGCAGCAGCCTGGATAAAGTTGGTGAACTTTGAAAGTTCAACTACAACCTTGCCTGAGAACAGGATATATATGAGTACACGCGTTTGATGAATTCGCTGATTGAACTAACAATTTTCGACTCAACCAACAACCGTTCGCATAGAAATTCCAAGCAAGGAAGCATGTGAAATATAAACTTACCACCCCAACAAAAGCCAGCAGCACCTATTGCAGAAAACCCTTTACTCTTTAAATCTTCGGTAACTGGTTTTGCTTCTTCAAATCCCTTATCCTATCAACATCAATGCGCGATAGATAATCATTATAAATCTAAGCAAAAATACAATAGCAGATAAAAATTAGCACTGCCACTTTTAGGGAACTTCTAGTGTTTACAACTTTAGCAATAAAGTATGAACTGTCAAACAAAATTCAGAGTCATCTTTGAAAAGACAACAGAAAAACTAATTTGTGATGAAATTCAGCAACAACTTAAAGAATCATAGATTCACATTAGAGATTTTCGTCTGCCAAAACTTATAAAAACATCTAAAGAATCTGAACCAACCGTTCCATGGTCTTTTAGCCACACTGGTAAAGGCCTGCTTGCATCGCCGGCCACAAAAGGATCGCCATGAAAGAAGTCGGGAACAGCCACAAAGAATCCAGCAGCCGCAATCTTGTCGGCCAGCTTCCTTTACAACAGACAAGCAACCGGCATCAGTTTCCCAGATAGAATACAAGAATTTAATTTATTTTCTTTCTAACAAAATAATAGATTGCATTTCAAGGAAAGTTCATCTAAATGCGTAGGTAGCAACTGGAATCATCCCTTCCCCACATCATTGTTATCAAATTCGATATTCTAAAAATAAACAAAGAATAATATAATCTGGCAAATTAAGCAAAACCCAGAAATGTAGCTGCAGAAAACAGGTATGGAAAATCCATAAACCTCAAGTTTGGAGCTTCATATCCTGCAATAATTGAAAATTCTAAAAAGTTAGAAGATGAAACAACAAAGCTAATATCACAGCAGGTTAAAGATGATATCCACAATCGCATGTATCATTTAATTTATAAAATTTTTCCAACATTTGTTTCAAACCATCTAACTAGCTACACGCCTACACCATTGAAGCAGCTGGTCAAAGAACGAAAGGCATAATAAACCATCTAACTTTCCACCTTCAAAGACTCCATTTTTCTCAGAAAAAAATCAAACAAGAACATCTATGTTATGTACATTTCAAGAGCGGGGGAAAAAAAACAAAACAAAAGTATCATTAATCTTCACAAGACCCAAAAAAAAAAAAAAAAAAAGAAAAATCACTGAATTCCATAAAAAAATTTTAAAAAAAGACATACCATAAACATCAGATACAAGGAGAACTGCAAGCTTGGAACTGGGAGTGCCAGTGACATAGGAGTCTAAACCACCAAGCTTCTGAACATGTCCTGCTCCACTACTTGGGTTTAGAGTTGGAGGGTTTGAGCAACATTCAGGACCTGACATTCTTCTTCACTCTTTTTTTTTTTTTTTTTTTTTTTTTTTCAGAACAACAAAAGTCACAAACTCACATAAGTGTCTATCTGGGCACCAGAGAAGATTATATAGCCAGCTCCGAAAATGTGTGAGCTTTGTGGGTATACATATACATATACATATACATATATATATATATATGTATGTATATATATACACACACTTACACACTTATACGTGAGAGGAATATGGATATTTGTGTTGGGTGAGCAAGACATTCCAGCAGTTTCCACTGCAGAAGTAAATATTTGCAATTTGCATCGTCTATAACGTTACCCCGTTAAAAGGACTTTCATGACCGGAATAAACGGCCATTTTAACTATTGAATTAGTTTTTCAACGGATAATACATAATTATAACTATTACAAATCAGACAATTGAAAAATTAATTCAACGCTTCTTATCAATAAGTAAAATAACAGTTCTTATTATAAAAATTTCATGAAAGAGTTTCCTTTAACTAAACAAATACTCCGATTAGGTCCTTCGAGGATTTTGTAATAAATAAAGGGTGTAATATGAAACTTATTTCATCCAATAATTAAAAAATTTAACGATAAAAATTTATTTGTGTAGATTAATGTTATACTTTTTAAAATAATTGTTGTGACGATAAATAAATTCTAATTTTATTTTAATTATTCGGATGTAAGATATTCTTTTGTTAATAAACGAAGATGAATTCCAAATTATACATTTGATTCACATATTATTTACATATTAAGGTGTAATTTTAATGGTTATTATAATATTTATGCATTAATGAGTATTATTATTTTATCTATAAGTTATTGATCGAATGGTTGCAATAAATTGAATACTTCTAAAAATAACAATGATAATTGATGAAATTAGATTTTTATCTCGTTACGTTATTAAATTTTTATATTTTATAGGTAACCACCGTAACAACATAACCATTAAAAACTAATCCTTACACACACACACACATATATATATATATATATATATCTATATAAGACGTACAAAAAAAGAATAATAAAAAAATATATCTTGAGGATATTGTTGTGAGTTTGATCCCGTGTTATATATAGAAAAAGACATAATAGTTAATTTAACCCTAAGAAAGCACGATATCTTGAGGATTTTATAAATTGAAAAAAATAGATAATTTATCTTTAAGAGTGTGTGAGTTTGGACCTTTATCGCTTATTCTTGATAAATATCATTTTGTCAGTGTAATTATTTGACTAAAAAAGTTATGAATTAAGAGTAAAGAGTAAAAATCTTAACCCATATAATTTTAAGTGGTTTTTGTCAAGATTATCATTTTAAATTTATTTTAAGAAAATAATCTTTCTAAATCCTAGTCCAAAATTTAAAAAAACAAAAAAAAAAGTTGTTAAAATCACCATATAAGAAATACAGATGGTCCATTCCATTCTTCTGTGACCTGTCCCCCTCTCTTTATATATTTCTTTCTTTCTTTCTTTAATATATCATGTCAATTAAGACGTTATATTTAAATGCCAAATAAGATAAATATATATTATGTAGTATTTTGTTGACATAACATAATATTATCAGGGACACAAAAGAAGAGAAAAAAAAAAGGTGGATCCAAAGAAAATCTGTTTAATTGTCGTAAGATATGAAGTTTTGAGTTTGATTCAGATATGGCCCCGTTCACTTCGCTGATTCGAGTTTAGAATTTGAGTTTTTCTACAGTAAAAAGTTCTCACAAACAATCACATCTAACTTTTTTACTACAGTAAAAAATTCTCACATAAAATCACATCTCAACTCAAATTCTAAACTCGAATCAGCAAAGTCAACATGACCAAAATTCACTTCTTTTCTTCTCACTGTATGAAGGACAAAAGATAAAAAAAAAAAAATTTTTGAGAGGGAAAAGTAATGTTAAAAGAAACCTACTTTTGTTAATTTTTGAATCTTTTATATCTATTTCTATAACCACTGTTTTAAACAGGAAAAGGCATGATAATTGACGCTTTTGAAGAAAATAATGGATTGTGTTAGTTGGCTTCTAAGAAAGTATAAATTGTACCACGACAGAACTGTTGTTTGATGTTGCACCTTTTTTTTTTTTTTTTTTGATGATTGATTGCACGTTGATTTTTCAATTTAAAGATATCGCTTTTGGTAGTTCAATCAACAGTATTAAGCAATCACGTTTTCTTGATCAGCCAAAAAAAAAAAAAAAAAAAAAAAAAGAAAAAAGCAATCACATTTTCTTTTTACTTGGTCCTCTACCTCTACTAATTTTATTGATAGATGTCAAACGTGTTGGGCCGTGGCTTTTGTCTCCTATTAGACTTGCCTGGTGACCTAGTCCTTAACAGTTGACATGTGGAGGTTGTCACGTATTAAATTTGAAAGAAAAATAGTAAAAAATAAGTCAATATGAAAAGTTTAAGAAAATATATAGATTAATTTTTAGTTATAGAAATTAATAGGCTATAACTTGTTAAGTTATAGTTCATAATCAGATAAGTTATAAACAAACTTGTCAAGTTATGGTTTATAGTCAGACAAGTTATGGACAAACTTGTCAAGTTATGGTTCATAGACAGACAAGTTATGGACAAAAATCGTGAATTATGGGTAATAATTTGTCAAGTTATGGTTCATAACCAGACAAGTTATGGACGAAAACAATAATTTGACATATTTATTAACTTATGTAAATTATTAGCCTATTAATTTTAATTCATCTTAAGTCTTAGCATATTTCTCTCTTTCTCCTAATTTGAAATTCTATAGAAGTATTTCTAATGTAATATTATATTTCATGTGTTAATTATAAATTTATTATATGAGTATAAAAAACTTTATCAAATGCAATATTATTTATTGTGCTAAATTTGTCATATTGTATATTTTGTGGTAAATTTCTCACTAAATATAGTATATTACAAATTTAACATTCGGTTAGTATTAGTTGAAATGTTTATTTTGTCGTGTAGTCATTACATTTTTTATATTTTTAAATTATTTTTTTTTAAAGTTTACTCTTACAACTTTCAAAACTTTACAATTATAAAAAAAAATAGATTTAAGGCCCGTTTAGTTCACTGATTCGAGTTTTTAATTCGAGTTGAGATGTGACTTTATATGAGAGTTTTTTACAGTAGTAAAAAAGTTAGATGTGACTGTTTCCGAGAGCTTTTAAAACTCGAATTCTAAACTTGAATCAACGAAATAAACAGAACATTAGTATTTTAATTAGCATTATACATAGGAGAACAAATGAAATAATATACCATTTCATACTTTTAGATGCCAAATATATAAATGGTATAATTATTTGTACTAGAGATGGTCTCATAACCATATATCTTGACAAATGCAGTTATTGGCTTATCAATTTATCTAGAAAAAATGAGACAAATTCCCCTTAAAAGTGCACGGCTCTTAAATTTTTACCCTACTTTTGATCAATACTTTTTACTCAAAAAACTATACTAGTTACAAAAATATTAATAAAGAGTAAATGATAAAAATTTTAAACACTACGCTTAAAATCTATAATGTACTCATTTATCTATTCAATTTCTTTAGAGATGGCAGCGAAGCAGGACTGTCCATTGGGCTGCTTGGCTTAGTCCAATTGGACACAACCATATGATCCTCAACAAATGTATCAATCAGAAATTTATTATTTGATGTAAATATCAAGACCCTTTACAGATACACAAATATGCAGACCTGGAACTCTTAAACAATGCCCAAGTCTTCTTTCAAACAAAACTAAGGTACATAGAAATAGAAACTCTCAAAACATGAGTGACAAATGAAGTTTTCCATAACATACACACTTTTGCTTCTCTAGTGTAACAGTAAGTTAAAATTCCGGTACCGGTTGGCAAACGAGCTGGGCCGGTTGTTGGGAATGCTCGACAGACCAGATATGCTCTCTCCATAAGCCGTGTAGGACTGCAGGCCACTGCAGCCTATAACAGGTAAGGGTAGTAATTTGTGTTAGTGCGTTATATTTGTGTCAATCTGTTTATTAATCACGTTAGAAAATATCAATCTAAACACGATATGTTTATTAAACGTGTTAAAAATATCAACCCAAACACGACCCATTTATTAATCGTATTAATCGTGTTAACCCGTATAACTCGTTTAAATTAATATATTAAATAAATAATTAATATAATTATAACTTATTTAACACGATCAAAACATGTTTAACATGTTTATTGGTCAATTTATCTTTTCCTTTACGAAAAATAAATGAATTTTACCTACAAATATTAAAATTCACATTATTTGTATTTAATATGTCATATAAACTTTAATGTTATATCATGTATCATTAGATTACAAATGACACATATATGGCCCGTTCACTTCGCTGATTCGAGTTTGTAATTCGAGTTGAGATGTGATTTTGTGTGAGAACTTTTTACTGTAGCAAAAAAGTTAGATGTGACTGTTTCTGAGAGCTTTTTACTGTAGCAAAACTCGAATTCTAAACTCGAATCGACGAAATGAACGGGGCCATAGTTAATCGTGTTAATTAATATCACTTCGTGTTAAAAAGTCAATCATAACCTAACTCATTTATTAATCGCGTTAATCATATCAACCCGATTATGACATAAATTTATTTATAATAAACTCAAACCCGCTAACTTTATACGAGTTCTAAATCATATCATTATGTCGCTATCTGAATTGCCAGCCTAATAACACGTGGCTATTACATTCCGTGTTGGAACTCCAACCATATAGTCCTCAAAGGCAACCCAATGACAAATTTTTCTGGGTTCTCTATTCACTTTCCTCATAGATGTCAAAGGAGTCAGACAGTCCATTGGGCCACTCTCACATAGTCCATCTTCCGTTGGACTGGCACGCCCTGGCCCAAAACTCATGTGGGACTCCACCACAAAACAGGTGGCTATCACATACCAGTTTTGGAACTCTGGTAACCATATAATCCTCAACTAAGCTACCATATCAGAAATTTATTATTAATGTACATATCCACATCCTTTACACATACACACATGCCTCAAACGCTCAAACAAGGCCCAAATCCTTCAAACAACTAGGGTACATAGAAAGTCCAAACTATTTATTCAGATCAAGGGTGACTAGGCACGTTTCGCTGATTCGAATTTTTAATTCGAGTTAAGATATAACTTTATATGAGCTTTTTACTGTAATAAAAAAGTTAAATGTGACTATTTCTGAGAGCTTTTTACTGTAATAAAATTCAAATTTTAAACTCGAATCGGTGAAATGAATGGGACCTAAGTAACATAAGATCCATACTCGTGCTTCTTTTAGGTAAAATTAAGGTACTGGTTGGTTATGAAGGCATTCACTTAACATGCTTGGTGAAAAATTCCAACAAGTCCTTGTGAGCCTCCTCTGCACGCTTAGAAGCTGCTTCATCTTTAACATCATACCTGACAGTCCAACCATGAGCGACTCCCGGATATATCTTCACAAAGGTATTGATCTGTACACGATGAAACATCATTTAGAGTGAAAATCAAAAAACATTAACCATTAATGACAATCACAAACTAATCTCAAAGACAAGACGAACACAAATAGTTTGGTAAAGAGGCAAAGGAAAATGTAGAAAGCATGTTGGATATTGTTTTGATGGAGGATGTTCATACCTCTGGCTTTGCACTTAAGACCTTCTCAAATTGTTTGACGAGCGGTGGAGGAGAAAGGTTGTCATGCTCAGCTCCAAGTATGGCAGTTGAAACCTTGACCTCTGAAAGTATTTTAAAGCATCGAGAACATTAATTCTCTTTCTTTCTCTCTCTCTCCTCTTATACTCGTATGTCAAGATTAATAAAGTACTCAAGAATATATGAAAGTTGAGAGAAAAGACTATAATTTAAGTGAAGAAAAGTTGTTCAACATTTTAAATTAAGAATATCTTTTTCCAAGTTGCTTCAAATGGTTATAGGTGCCACCTATAAAAGTGTCTCTCAGTAAGTATCCTTCTCAAATACCTTTAGAGTTAAGAGTCTCGAGCATACCTTTGATATCGTCTACAATGACGAAGGAAGGATGTAAGAGCGCAGCAGCTTGGATAAAGTTGGTGAACTTTGCAAGTTCAATTACAACCTTGGCTGAGAACAGGATTTATATGAGTCAGCTTAATCAAAAAATTGCTATATGTGTTTAATGACGTCACTGATTGAACTAGCAATTTTCGACTCAACCCTTCGAATAGAAATTCCAGACCAATGAACTAAAGAAGCATGTACAATAATAAACTTACCACCCCAACAAAAGCCAGCAGCAACTATTGCAGAAAACCCTTTACTTTTTAAACCTTCGATGACTGGTTTTGCTTCTTCAAATCCCTTATCCTATTAAACCAAGTACAAGGCATAAGGTTCCGAGATTTCAATATGAGCGTGCAATAGATAATCATTATAAATGTAAGCAAAAATATATAGGAGAGATAAAAATTAGTCTTGACACGTTTAGAAAACTGAAGTCAGACTCATCCTTGGAGAGAGCTAATTGTGTGAAAAATTTTCATAGACAACAGAAAATTTTATTTTAAGATGAAATTCAGCAACTGCTTCAAGTATAACACTAGAGATTTTTCCCTCACTCCCCCAAAACTTATTTAAGCAGCTAAAGAATCTCAACCAACCGTCCCATGGTCTTTAATCCAAACTGATACAGACCTGCTAGCATCGTTGGGTACATAAGGATCACCGTGTAAGAAGTCGGAAACAGCGACAAAGAATCCAGCAGCTGCAATCTTGTCGGCCAACTTCCTTTACAACAGACAAGCAGCTGGCATTAGTTTCCAAGAGAGAATACAACAATGTAAGTGTCAGCTTGAAATGAATCATCCTTTACAATTTTTTTTTTTTTAATTTAAATAGATTGTATTTCAAGAAGGCTTATCTAAGTGGCAGCTTGAACCATCCTTCCCCACATTCTTAGTTATGGAATTCAACAGCCTAAATTGACAAAAAATCTACATTCCAACAATTAAATCTGACAGATTAAGCAAACCCCAGAAATGTAGTAGCAGAAAATAGGTTAAGGAAAATCCATATGTACCTCAAGTTTGGAGCTTCATATCCTGCAATAATTAAAACATTTAAAAGTTAGAAGATGAAACAACAAAGCTACCATCAGAGCAGGTTAAAGATGATATCCACAATCGCATGATCACTTAATTTATGAAAATTTCCTACACTTGTTTCAAAGCAAAAATCCCAAATTGGGAATAGGAAGCTCAAAAAATGAAGGCAGACATCTAACACCCAAAAAAAGAAAGGATACAACAGCACATCATAAAGCAAGAGAGAGAATTATTTAAACTATCTAAACTTTCCCTGTTCAAAGACCTCATTTTTCTCAGAAAAATCAAACAAGAACATCTATGCACATTTCAAGAGGGAAAAGAAAAAACCAAAAACTAAAAGTAGCTATTAATCTTCACACCCCAAAATCCAAAAACCCACAAGAGAAAAAGGAAATTTTACCGAATTCCAGAACCAAAAAATTAATAATAAAAAAAGAGGACACATACCATAAACATCAGATATAAGAAGAACCGCAAGCTTGGAATTTGGAGAGCCAGTGACATAGGAGTCTAAACCACCAAGCTTCTCAACATGCCCCGCTCCACTGCTTGGGTTTAGAGTTGGAGGATTTGAGCAACACTGAGGACCTGACTTTTTTTTTTTTTTTTTTTTTTTGCAGAACAACAGATGTCACGAACTGAGAGTGTCTATCTGGGCACTTGAGAAAACCAGATTATACCGAGCACTGAAAATGTGCGAGCTTTGGGGGTATATATGATAGGAATATCTCTGTCTTGGGTAAAAGCAGGAGATTCGGATTCCAGCAGTTTCAACTGGAGAAGTAAATATTTGCAATTTGCATCATCTATAACGTCACCGTGTACATACCTTGGGAGATTTGTTTTTGTTTTTTTGTTTTTTTTTATCAACTATTCGAGTTTTATTATAATAAAAAAATTTTAAAAATAATTATATTTAATTTTTTTATTATGATAAAAAATTATTATATAAAGTTATATTTCGAGTAGCGAACTAAACGAACTCTTAATTTTAAAACACACTCAAAAAAAACTTTTAAAGTTGGGTGTCCATGTCACTCCATTATCCGGTAAGTTGGCATGCTAATAGGATTAGTTTTTGATAATTAAATTTTATTAAATCATATTATATTAAAAAAATATGTAAAATAAATCATTTTTAATATAAATTTAATAACTAAAAAATAGAGAACTGTCAATTTTTTTTTTTTGTTTGTTTGTTTGTTTGTTTTTGCAATCCTAGTAGAGAAACTCAGATACTATTAAAGTTCTTTTTGAAGAAAAGATGCTATCAGTATTCTGTTTAATGGTCCCAAAAATAATGGATTCCATTCTCTTGTCCTCTTCTCTTTAAATCCTTTCTTTTTATGTCTTTATTCAATAGCATGTCAAATAAAATACCATATAATTTTTAAGAAAAAAAGATAAAATACCATATAAGACTTAAGCTTAATTAGAATGTCATATATAAGATAAAATTAAACACACGTTATATAGTATTTTCTTTGGCACGGTGTAATATTATTGGTGGGGTACAAAAGAAAATAGACACTGGGGGAAAAAGAAGGTGGATAAAAAAAAATGTTCAATATTTGTGAGATGCTAAAGTTTGGAGTTTGACTCCAATAAAAATTTTACTTCTTTCCTTCTCACCATATAAGGGACAAAAGAGTAATGTTAGCAGGAAAAATAATATTAAAAAATATCTATTTTATTCAGAAACTAACTTATGGTGTAAAGGGATTAAAAACTTGATATGTATTTAAGGAATGATTTTTGAATCTCTTATATATCATTTTTAAGTGAGAAACACTTATTTTCCATTTTAATGTTGCAATCCTTTTTTTTTTAGTAATTATATTTGCACCCACTAAATTCATTAATACCACATCAACTTATAAATTATGTTCTTTACAACTTTACGTTACATTAAAACCCATTAACATATTCTCACCTTAACTATAAATAGAAATAACATTAAAAAAAAATAAAAAAAGCATAACCTATATTAACTATAATTGGAAAGTATTTTTTAAAGAAATAAAAAACATACCCCACATCTCTAGTTAAAACTAATTTCATCTTTATAAACTCTAAAATTTTTTCCATCAAATTCTTTGAAAAGTTCAATATAAGTTCTAAATGAAACAAAAACAACAGGAAGCATGTTAAATTCTTGAAGACTGATTTCTTCCCCTCAGTGCCTTTGTCAAATGCCTCATGTAAAATTATAGCAATTGCTTTTGTCAATAACAATCATTTTGTTCAAGTAATATTTCGTACTTCTACTACAACTTCAATCCCATGTATTGAGTTTCTTAGGTTTATGATAGAAATATATATAAATATATATTATATATATTAGTTATCATGTGCAGGTCTTTATGTTTCTTGCTTGTCTTTTACCGCCAATTGCCACAAATTGGATGGATTTTATTTTATTTTTTTAATCACATTTCGTTGCTTCTATGTTATGGAGGCTTTGCTTTGTTTTTTTGTTTTTTCTTTCCCTTAAGAAAGTCATAAAAAAAAGAAACGAAAATAGTAGAAAATATGTCAATATGAAAAGCTTAAGAAAGTATATATGCCAACTTTTAGTTATAGAAATTAATATGCCATAACTTGTCAAGTTATGGTTCATAACTAGATAAGTTATGGACAACTTGTCAAGTTATGGTTCATAGCCAGACAAATTATGGACAAAAATCGTGATTTATGGACAATAACTTGTCAAGTTATGGTTCATAACCAGACAAGTTATGGACGAAAACAGTAATTTGGCATATTTATTAACTTATGTAAACTATTAGCCTATTAATTTTAATTCATCTCAAGTCTTGACCTATTTCCCTCTTTCTCCCAAAAAGAAATTAGGTTGGGTGGCCTTTTTAAACCACCTCTTTTTATAAATGACCGAACTTTTTTTATTTTATAAAAATGACCGTTTTGCTTATATGAGTCAATTAATAATTAACCTATGGACTACAATCAATCAGTGATTGACCCATGGTCAATCATGATCGACTGATTCATTATTAATTTATCAATGTTTATCATTAATAAGTATGTAATTTGTTGATTAAAATTAATTAATTATTAATTAATTTTGGTTAATTATTAATTAATGTTGATTAATAATAAAAATAATAGAGTTAATCATGATTAACTGCTGAGTCAATCAATGATTGGCTACTAAGTTAATAAAAACGGCCTTGCAATTTTTCAAAATTTCGACTATTGATGAAAAATATCATTTAAAAGAGACCATTTGTGTTAAAATCCACAAAAGAAAAATAATAAGAGAAAGATGATTGATAAATAAAAGTAAAAAGGGACAAAAGTAATGAGAGGAATTGCAAATATTTTAAAAAAGGGTACAACATTAATAGTTAAAAAATTATATTTTCGATAAATCAAGATTAAAATTAGGTGGGGTATTAGAGTATTAAATTAGGTATTATGAATTTTATCTATAAAAGAATAGTTTTTTTTTCTATTTTTATTATAAAAATATTAATTATTGAGAGTATTTATAAATTTTATGGGTGCAAATATAACTACTCTTTTTTTTTTTTACATAAAATTTTACTGCTTCAATTTGTGTGTTTATGAAATGGACAAAGCAATGGGTCCATAAATGTTGGTGAAAGCATTTTCCTTGTATGTCGTTGTTATAAAATTCAACAGAAACGATAAATATTTGAAAATATGGAAGGATAGTTGCACAATGCACACATTATAAAATAATTGTAATATATTCGCCTAGAAAAAAAAAAGCATGAAACTTGGCGCTTTAAAGAAAACACTAAATTGCATTAGTTGGTTTGCAAAAAAAAAAAAAAAAAAAAAAAAAAAAAAGGTTAGATGCCTTTTTCTCCAATTTTTTGTGTAATTCTGTTGTGAAGAATGAAATTGGACCATGTTTCACAAATGGAAACAGTATTTGATGGACCTAATAAGAAGCGATATTCATACAGGAAATTCAAACTGAATCTAAGAGAGTTTTCTTTAAATGCTGTTACTATTAATTTTTATTTATTTTTTTATTTTTTTACATGTTCTTTAATTTCAAAGTAGAAAAAATAATATCACTGTTAATGTTGGAAGTTGGTTTTTCAATATAAGGATACTAGGATAGTCATAGGATAGTACTGTCATTTTTTGTTAATTTTTATTTTTTAACAAAAGGATATCTCCTTTGGTAGTTCAATCAAGAGTATTTAGCAATTACATTTTCTTTTCCTTGGTTGTCTATTAATTTTATGGAAGAAAGTGAAAAATAGGCTAAGACTTGAGATGAGATGAAATAAAATTAATAGGCTAATAGTTTACATAAGTTAATAAATAAGTTAAATTACTGTTTTCGTCCATAATTTGTTTGGTTATGAACCATAACTTGACAAGTTATTTCTGATTTTTATCCGTAACTTGTCTAGTTATGAACCATAACTTGATAAATTTATTTATAATTTATCTAATTATGAATCATAACTTGACCAGTTATGACCTATTAATTTTTATAATTAAAAGTTGGTCTATATACTTTCTTAAACTTTTTATATTGACTTATTTTTTACTATTTTCCCAATTTTATTTACAGATGTCAAACGAGTTAGGCCAGCTCGGCTTAGACAACCCTCCATTGTATTTGTCTGACTTAGTCCTTAACACGTGGTGGCTGCCACAATCAGATATTATATTTGGAACTCTAACCACATTTTTTTGACAAAATCTACCTTGTAGTTGTACCATGTCGTTTGACCCTTCGGTCATTGGCTTATGAGAATTGAAAAATACTAGTATCATTTTTCTTTTATTATTTTTATTATTTTTTGTATTTATTATTTTACACGTGTATTTTATTAACATAATATATTATTATTTAAATAAAAAATAAAATAATAGAATTTACGTATCAAATAATTACTACAGAATGATGACAGACATTTTTCTTAGTTTGTTAGTTTTCCATTTGATTTCTTTGATATAGTAAACAAACTACCTTCCATTAGGCTGCTCGGCTGATCCAGCGCCCATTGGACAGGTCTTAGTCAACCCCGACCCGAAACCTGCGTGATGATTCACCCTATAACAGGTTTCCATCACATATCAGGTTTCGAACTCCAATAAGGCAATCACCATAGATCCTCAACAAAGGTATCCAAATCAAGGAATTTCTTATTGATGTAAACATTCATATCCTTTACAGTTTACACACATATATGTGTACTTTTTTTTGTTGTTGCTAATCACACATATGTCTACTTGAAACTCTTAAACAATGCCCATGTCTTTCAAACAAAACTAAGGGACATAGAAAGTCGAGTTATTTACTCAAAAACAATGGTGGAAGAGGAAGCTTTCTATGACACTCACACTTTGTGCTTCTCTTGGGTAACAATTTGTAAAATTAAGGTACCAGTTCGTTATGAAGGCCTTCACTTAACATTCTTGGTGAACCAATTCAACAAGTCCTTGTGAGCCTCCTTTGCGCGCTTACGAGCCAGATCGTCTTGAACATCATACCTTAATGTAAAACCATGCTTGACTCCTTGATAAATCTTCACGAAGTGATCGATCTGTGCATAACGGAACGTCATTTAAGGTGAAAGCCGGAAAATGTTGACCATCGATGACAATCGCAAACTAATCTCAAAGACGGGAAGCACAAAAAGGCGTACTGATAACCAAGGGCGTCCACGATGGACACGAGTAGTTCGGTAAGGAAATGTAGAAAACATGTTGGATTTTGGTTTGATTCATACCTTGTTTGCACGTAAGACCTCCTCAAACTGATTCACAAGCTCCCGCGGATATTGCTTGTCAAGCTCAGCTCCAAATACGCCTAGTGGAACCTTGACCTCTGAAATACTCATATGTCAACATTAATAAAGTACTAGAATATATAGGTCGTGTTTGAAATTGATCACGTTTTTCAAAAAAAAAAAAAAAAAGAAGTTTTTAAAATGACGTTTGACGTAATAAAAATAAAAAACGAAAATGAAAATGATTTTTTGGTTTAGTATAAAATGAGACAGAAATGAAAAACGACTTTTAGTCGTTTTTCATTTTTTGTTTTCGTTTTCTCCTCTCTCGAGCAGAGAGAGAGAGAAAGAGAGACATTAATGAGTTTTTTTACACTGAAAATAATCTATTGATAAAACTGCCAAACGCATTTTTAAAAATAATTTCTGTTTGAGATTGAAAACGTTCTCATTTTTATTTTCATACAAAAAATAAATTATTTTGAAACGAGTTTCAAACGCACCTATAAAATTTAAAAGGAAAAAACTATGGTCTCAATGAAGAAAGTTGTACAACAGTTTAAATACTTGAGAGTTATACCTTTGATATCATCTAAAGTGACGAAGGAAGGATGTAAGATCGCGGTAGCCTGGACAAAGTTTTTGAGCTTTGCAAGTTCAATTGCAACCTTGGCTGATAACAGGATTTATCTAAGTCAGCTTAATCAGCTAACTCTTCTAAGGATTTTACAAATAAAGTCAGCTGATAATATTGCAATAAGATTCAACTAATATCTAGGACAATGATACAAAGAAGTGTTTGAATAATAAACTTACCACCCCAACAAAAGCCAGCAACACCTATTGCAGAAAACCCTTTACTTTTTAAGTCTTTGATTAGCGGTTTCGCTTCTTCAAATCCCTTTTCCTGTCAAAACATGTAAAAGGCTTGAGATCTGAGTTCTCAACACACAATGTGCAGTAGATATTTATCATGAGTCGGGCACATACAGATCCCTTATCCCCAAAACTAATTAGAACAACGATAGAATCTTAACTAACCGGTCGATGATCATTTAACCAAGCGTCTTTTGGCCTGCTAGTATTGTTGGGATCGTAAGGTTCTCCGTGGAAGAAGTCCGGAACAGCCACGAAGAATCCAGCAGCCGCAATCTTGTCAGCCAGCTTCCTTTACAACAGACAAGCAGCTGGAATTAGTTTTGAAGAGGGAATACAGCAATATAACATAGCATCTATGTTTCACACAATCTAATCCATCACGTTAAGCAAAACCCGGAAATGTTGCTGTAGAGAACAGATAAGGAACATCCATATACCTCAAGTTTGGAGCTTGATATCCTGCGATAATTGAAACACTCGAAAGTTAGGAGATGGTAATGGTGATGAAACAACAAATGTATAAACAGAGCAGGTCAAAGATCATATCCAAAATTACATGCTAATTATTGCATGTGAATTCTACAACTTGTTTCAAAGCTGTTCAAAAATCCAAAGTCTGAAAAATAAGAAGCTCAAAAAAGAATGCAAATTATCTAATACCTTAGAAAGATATATCAACAGCACCCATCAAGTGAATATGACAAAGTGTTAGAAAAGAACCCCCATTTTGTAGAACAGAACTAGGTGCACCCTTAGTACCATGGTACAATGAATGGTCAATCTCATTTTTGGTCTCGGAACTTACGTGAATCCTATTTTGTCTCTGACATTCAAAACGTCTTACAACTAGTCACCAATGCATAAAATTGTCCCATTAAGGCCCTTCCATCAAGAATTCATTTAAAATGTTGATGCAAAATGACATGTAAAGTCATGTAACATTTTAGTGTGGATATTCACATGACAATCCATATTATGAAATATCCACTTTTTAACGGATTCTGATATAAGAGCTATAATAGGACAATTTCATAATTGTGAAATGTTTCGAATGTCAGGGACCATAATGAAATTCACCAAGTTCGGGAATCAAAAAATGAGATAAACCCCTTACTGTAAACCATCAAGCTTTCCTCCTTCAAAGACCTCATTTTTCTCATAGAACATCAAACAATGACATGTATGTATATTTGAATAGGGAAAAGAAAACTAAAAACACCCATTAATAAAAAACAAACCTAAAATCTAAAACCCCACAAGAGAAAAAGAAGTTTTAGTGAACTTTAGAACCAAAAGAAAAGACATACCATAAACATCTGATACAAGAATAACCGCATGCTTGGAGATGGGAAAGCCAGTGACATAGGAGTCTAAACCACCAAGCTTCTCAACATGCCCTGCTCCGCTGCTTGCGTTTAAAGTCGGAGGGTTTGAGCCACAGTGAGGACCTAATGCGCTTTGCTCTTTTTTTTTTTGATCCATTGAAAAAACAAAGTTACACACACACACGATATGAAAATGAGATTTTGTGGTAAGATATGGAAAAATACCGATCAATATCTCAGTATCTATAGCATATAACAATTTAACCGTCACATCAATACAGTCTCTAACCGTCACATCAAATTAGAATCATATCAAAATTAAATGAGGTATAACAATTTAACAAGATCTAACCAAGATCAAAACGTCTACCAAAATCTCAGCTGAATTCATTTGCACAAGTGAAACATAATAATAATTCAATTGTACACAAAAAGATCATCAATATTTTCATATTGGGAATACAAAGAAGAAAGTCAAACTCCCATAGAGAAAACTTGGAGCAATGTAAAAAGTACCTGCAAAAGCGTGGAGAGCAAGAGAGATAAATAAGATAAAGGAAACGAATGTGATGGTCTTAGCAGTTGCCATGTTAAAGAAGAAATGACAGACTCTTTGGATATTGGGTTGCGTCTGGGGGTCTTATGTATGTACATACATACATATATATATATATATAGAGAGAGAGAGAGAGAGAGAGAGAGAGAATGAGATTGGTATTTTTGGAGTCCATTTTGTAGTTTTCGATTGCAACAGCTTTGACCGGTGGACAACCAATTGGGCTTGACATGATGGCCTTTTTAAGTGCCGGTGGAAACGCAATAGTCTTCGGGTTTTGTCCCGCCACGCAAGGATGAGAATTGTAACACTTTTTTTTTTTCCAAATTTTTTAGACTCTTACATTTTAGCACCTTGTATTTTCTATAATTACTACGAAGGTATTTTCTGTGCGTGTGTGTTTTTTCTTTTTAATAATTTTAAAATGACAGCTATATATTTTTTAAAAAATTTTCATTTTGGTATCATAAAGTCTATTTTTAGGACATAAAATCTTTTCTGTACATTTTTTTTATTTAAAAAAAAATACAATTCACGTCTAAAAACAGTTTCATGCAGGATATCAAAATGATGCTTTCTATAATATTATGGTAGCACTTTGATATTATGAAAAACATAAGGTATGTTTGTAATAATTTAAGAAACACATGGTATTAAAATGAATTTTTTCCTAAATTTTATCTTGTTCAATACTTATTTGATTAATGTTTAAATAAATGAAAATGGCATTATTTAATACAAGTTAGTAAGGTATATGGTTCAAATCATTCTTCCTAAATCAAAAAGAAAAATAAAAATAAAAGAAAAAAGCAACACTCGTAAGATTCTCAAGTAAACAAAATACACATATGGAGAAACTAAAGCTAAAATCTAAGAGACATTTTTCAAAGATCTTATTCTTGTTATTATTTTTTAATTATTTTTCTTTCTTTCTAAAGTGGAAAAAAATGGTTTATTGCTGTCATTTTAATGTTGCACTTTGATTTTTATATATAAGGATGCGTATAGTCTATTTCATTGAATATGAAAATGATTTTGGGCACCACAAAATCGCCAGAATATCTTTCGGTAGTCCAAGTAAGAGTATTAAACAATTATCATATTTAATTTTAATATAATAAGATTTTCACGAGGTCCACGTTCAATGTTATATCTTATATCTTGTATTATACATATATATTATATATAATATTAAAAAAAAAAAAAAAACGTTCAATGTTACAATTGGTCAAGCATGGTGGACTATTAACCGTCTCAAACTTGAATACATTTCCGATCAGTATTTTTTTTTTCTTTCTAAAAAGTATTTTGATGACATTGCTGCTTGTGCTAGCATAATAAAATAGAGATGTGAATTGGATCGGACCATCCAACAAACATGATGATAAGACATGAAAAATTTTGAATCTGGCACGACGCAGTATATTTATCTCTAACCGTTTTTTATTTTAATATCAAAATTATCAAGGAGTTGTTTAGAAGTTATACTCAAACTCAAATTATTATTTTTTACGGGGTTTTTTTTTTATCTCATAAAGAGTTCGAATTTTAAAATTTTCTTCCACAAAGGTACCTTCTAAACGGACACCAAGTCACCGATTTCCAAACAACTAAGAAATAGTTGAGAAATGAACAATCCGTAAGATGAAATTAACCGTAAGATGAAATTAAGTGCAATTTTTTAACCATCGGATTACATTAAATTATTGAATAAAGTACGATAATCTAGCAGGACTTGATACTCTTAACAGTTAAAACCTTGTCGCACCGGGAGAGGATTTTTTTCATACCCAACAAAATAATTTTCCAACTAGTATTTATGAGAAGCAACAGAAAATTTTTCATTAGAAACTACAACACATTCCATTCTTTTTGAGATGTTACAGATGTATATGCAGCCCAATTATGATTGAAAAAAAAAAAAAAAAAAAAGATCTAAACAGTTAAGGGAAAAGATGTCAGTTGCCCCCAAACACAAGTTGAAAAAATTTCAATGACAAAATCCTATAAGCTGGGCATACATCAAAAGAACTAGATGCCGCCAGCCAAGAGTTTACATACAAGTTATGTTTGTTTCGCGAGTTTTAACCACGGTTTAAATCTTTTTGTTACAGTGTTTTCTCCTTATAAAAATTTGAATTTTTGTTCAAACTTTCTGGTTTGAACCTACAAACTAAAAAACTCTATAAATTAATTATGGCATGGGTTATATTGTCAAACTTCCTCACTTGACATGTTTGTTAAACCAATAACATGTCCAAATGAGTCTCTTCTGCACTCCTGACAGCTGATATACCTCACTGTCCAATATCCACCCATGGAAAATCTTCACAAAGATATCAAACTGGACAATTGCCATTTGTAAGAATGAGACTTTTCAAAGCAAAGTAGTGGAAGTCACTTTCAAAGATCCCTCATAAATATTTCTATGGAAAAGCCATTTTATATTCTCTTTTCCCCATAGGAATATTTTCTCTATTTTGATAGCAACTTATCTTTGGTTCTATCAAGTTCCTAAGAGTTGACAATTCTTTTTTTTTTATTATTTATTATTTATTTTAAGTTCTTACCTAGATTTAGCTAATAAAATCTCTCCAAAATATTTTACTTGCTCCGGGGGTGAAGTGTCAATCTCACACACATCTCAGTATGGCAATGTGAATTTTACTTCTGAAAGAGTTTCAACATAGAATATAAAACAATTGCTGGTCGATCCTTTAATGACAAGTTTTCGGGAGAATCGGAAAACTAACAGATTTTTAGTAGGAATTTATTATTGATGTAGATTTTCAAGTCCTTCAAAAGAAACCAAGGTACATAGAAAGTCGAGTTCAATTGCTAATTATTCAAAACATGGGACAAAAGGAAGTAGTCCTAAGATAAATACTTGTGCTTCTCGTAGGTAGCACCAAAGTGAAAATTAAGGTACCAGTTGGTTCTGAATTGCCTTCACTTAACATGCTTGGTGAAAATTTCCAACAAGTCCTTGTGAGCCTCCTCTGCACGCTTATTAGCCGCTTCATCTTGAACATCATACCTGACGGTCCAACCATGTGCGACTCCAGGAAATATCTTCACAAAGGAATCAATCTGGACATAATGAAACATCATTAATTTGAAGTGAAAACCGAAAAGCGTTAACCATTGACGACAATCACAAACTGATCTCAAAGACGGGAAATGCAAAAAGCGTAGTAGGAACATGGGCAATTCGATAAGGAAGCAAAGGAAAATGCAGAAGACATGTTGGAAATTGGTGTGATGGAGAATGTTTGTACCTCGGCCTTTGCGCTTAAAACCTCCTCAAATTGTTTCACAAGCTCTGGAGGCGACACCTGATCAATCTCAGCTCCAAGTATGGCAATTGGAACCTTGACCTCTGAAAGCATTTAAAACCATTGACACCGTTAAGTTTATCTTAACATATTCATATGTTTACGTTAATAACATTTTGTTTGACATTGCAGTGGAGATGCTCTAAAATACTTAATAGCTGGAATCGAACCTTTGATATCATCTAGAGTGACGAAGGAAGGATGTAAGAGCACAGCAGCTTGAATAAAGTTGGTGAACTTTGCAACTTCAACTACAACCTTTGCTGAGAACAGGATTTATCTGAGTCAGCTTAGTCAACAAATTGCTATAGGTGTTTAATTAAGTCGCTGATTGAACTTGAACAATTTTCGACTCAACCAACAACAACCCTTCGAAAAGAAATTCCAGAGCAATGAAACAAAGAAGTGTTTGAATAATAAACTTACCGCCCCAACAAAAGCCAGCAGCACCTATCGCAGAAAATCCTTTGCTTTTTAAGTCTTCTATGACTGGTTTTGCTTCTTCAAATCCCTTATCCTGTCAAACCAAGTAAAAGGCTTCAAGCTACGAGATTTCAACATGAATATGTAATCAATAATAATTAGAAACTCAACCAAAAATACCAATAAAACAGATATAATGCTAGGCCGGCAACTTTTAGAAAACTTCATCATTTACATTTTCAGCAGCAAACTTCCAAAATGAACTCGGACTCGTCTTTAAAGAAAGCTGATTTATACCAAAGACGACTGAAAAACGAATTTTTGATTAAAATTAAGCAAAAACATAAAGTATCATATAAGAGATTCTCAACCAACCGTTCCGTGGTCTTGTAACCAAATTCCTAGCCCGCTAAAATCCTCAGACACATATGGATCGCCATGTAAGAAGTCGGGAACAGCCACAAAGAATCCAGCAGCTGCAAGCTTGTCGGCCAGCTTCCTTTACACCAGACAAGCAACTGCTATTAGTTTCCAAGAGAGAATACAGCAATATAACAATATATATATATATATATATATATATGTGGAAGAGTTATCAATGGTTACGTTTCAAGGAAGGCGCTAAATGCCTTAAGTATCAACTGGAATCACCCCTTCCTTGCATTATACCTTATTGAATTTGACATTCTAAATTGACAGAATTTATATTCCAAAAACTTATCCAGGCAGATTAAGGAAAACCAAGAAATGTTTCTGCAGAAAACAGGTATAGAAAATCCATATACCTCAAGTTTGGAGCTTCAAATCCTGCAATAATTTGAAACATTTAAAGTTTAGAAGATGGTAGTGGTGATAAAAGTAAACCAGAAAAAAGAAAATATCCACAATCGTTATTTTTCGCTTATTTCATATAAATTCCCGCACTTGTTTCAACGAAATTCCAAAAATCCCCAGTTGGGGAATAAGAAGCTCAAAAGGCAGGCAGAAATCTAACTCCTAAAGAAACGTTATCAATAGCACCCATCAAGTGAATATGACGAAGTCTTCAAATCATAAACAGAAAAAGAGCATTTTTTATTTATTTATTTTTATAGAACAGAACCAGCTAATCAAATTATCAAAGACCCAAATTTTTTTTTCTCCGAAAAAAATAAAACAAGAACACGCATGTATATTTCGAGAGGGGAAAACTAAAAGGACCTATTAATCTTCACAACCCAAAATCAAAAACCAGCAAGAGAAAAAAAGAAATTTTACTGAAATCCAGGTAAAAAACAAGTACCATAAATATCAGATATAAGAAGAACCGCAAGCTTGGAATTTGGAGAGCCAGTGACATAGGAGTCTAAACCACCAAGCTTCTCAACATGCCCTGCTCCACTGCTTGGGTTTAGAGTTGGAGGATTTGAGCAACACTGACAACCTGACATTCTTCTTCACTCACACACACACTCTCTCTCTCTAGAAAAAAGCAAAGTCACAAACTCACAAAGTGATTATCTGGGCACTTGAGAAGATGTGATTTGAATCATCATTTCTGATTTATTATAATATTTTTTTTTATAAAAAATACACATAAATTAAAAATAATTTTATACTATAATTTTAAATTCATGAATCAAAATCCACTTAAAAGATTTAATTTGTGTGCTTATGAATTGGAGAAAGCGATAGATCCACAAATGTCTCAAAGTAAAACAAAACAAAAAAAAAAAGGGAAAAAAAGATTAAAAAAAAAATGGCGGATTTCTGGAGAAAATAATAAATATTGTGGGCTTGGCGATTTTCAAGTTTTTCTTAATGGTAGTTGACCGTTAGTTTTCTCCACATTTTTTAGTATTTTGCACATTTGCACCCTGAATTTATAAGGGTACGGTAATTTACCCTCTAACTTTCTATTTTTGACAATTGATCCCTCAAATTTGTAAAAAAATTGCAATGTATCCTATTTTATCATGTTTGCTCTGATTTTTTTATTTAAGAGACTGAGAGTCGGAGAATTAATAAATTTGTGTTACGATTTGAAATAGAATATTAAAATATTCCGTCGAATGTGCTCTTTTTTCATCAAAATGGGACACAATGCAATTGTTTTACAAGTTGGACCGAGGGTAAATTGCCAAAATCAGAAGTTTAATGGGCAAGTTTCCAAACTATTATAAGTTCAGAGTGAAAATATGCAAATAACTCCTTTTCTAGTGTTACTTTAAATTTTGTGGTGAAGAATGGACCACGTTACACCAATAGTGGAAATATCGTATGTGGAACCTAATAAGAAAGCAATATGAAATGTCGAGAAATTCTGACTAAATCTAAGAGAAATTTTTCTGAAGAAACTAGTCTATTCTTGTTATTTTAATGTTGTGCGTGGAGTTTTCAAAGGATATCTCTTGAATTTAGTAATTCAATTTAAGATTATTAAGCAATTACTGTCTAGTATTTATTAAAAGCTACAGAACTGTTTTCAAAGGGAAGATACTAAACGGTCGAGTAAAAAAGATGGCAATTTCACCCAAAACAAAACCTGAAAAAATTTAAAATTACTTGAATAGTATCTTTTCTTTTCTTTTTTTAATTATAAAATGGCTGGTTTGAATAATAGAAAATTTTTCTCAAGATGTTGCTACTCTTTTTAGTTTCTTCTTCCTTTTATAAGTGGCAAAAAAAAAAAAAAAAACTAGTGTATTTCTGTTATTTTAATGTTGTACGTTGCGTTTTCAATATCTCTTGAATTTCGTAATTCGATTTAAGAGTATTAAGCAATTACTGTCTTTAATTTTATCAACTTGAGGCAAGGCTTTTAATCTACATCCGTTCCCAAACTTAAAAAAGACATTTATTAGTTAATTATAATTAATGTTATAATTGGCCAAGTTTGTTGGTGGGTATGTATACTCAATTGTGCCCTTCCAGCATATAAAAATAATATAGAAAAAAAAGAAAAACAAACTCAGTTGTGGCCTGAAAAGAATCTAAAATTGGTCAATTGCCTCAAATTCAAGATATAATTTCCTGTTCAGTTTTATTTTATTTTTTAAAGAGACATTTCCTATTCAGTTGTTTTCGTTTTGTACTAGACTGAATTGGCGATTACATTGCTGCTTGTCATTCAAAACTCTTTAAAGAAGAATAATTGTCAAGACTAGTATGAAAAGCTACAGAAATGCTTTACATATCATTTCAGTAAAACTTATTCTGGTATGGCCATTATTGTGACAATTTTACACGATATAGAAAATGGATCAGTGGTGTCCTCAAATCCCCGACTCGGTAGCCACTTGAAAATCTATTGAGACCACGGGGGTGCGGAATTTCACTTGACATATTTCTTAAACCAATTTAACATGTCCAAATGAGCTTCTTCGGCATTCTTGACAGCTGATTGCTCTTCATCATTGTACCTCACAGTCCAACCATGACCCACCCCGGGGAATATCTTCACAAAGCTATCAAACTGGACAAATGCATTTGGTAAGGATGAGTCTAATTTTCAATTCAGAGGCAAAGAGAGTCACTTTCAAAGATCACTCATGAATTTTGTGGAAGGAGAATCTATGGAAAAGTCACTTTCTAATCTCCTTTCCCCATTGGAATAGGCCGACTCTTTTGATCAAAACTTATCTTGTTCCATCAAGTTCCCAAGAGTTGATTATCTTCTTTTTTTTTTTTTTTTTTTGTTGTTGTTCCTTACCTCGGATTTAGCTGACAAAATCTCTCCAAAATGTTTCAATTCCTCTGCTGGTGCAAGATGGTCAAACTCAGCTCCCAGTATAGCGATGTGAACTTTTACTTCTGAAAGACCACTCAATGTTAGCACCAAAATTTTTAGCATGATGATGGAACATGGAAAAAAAAAAAAAACCAAAAACACTTACTATTAATTTCTTCATATGTTAGCCTTCCAGGATGCAGCACAACCGCAGCTTGAATGTCGGTAGAACTCGCTAATTTAACCGCGACCCACCCTGAACCAATCCGAGAGAGAGAGAGAATTTTATTGGTCACTCCTACTCTAAGTAATTCTCTATGAAAGAGTTCTTGAGATATAAATGTGGAAGCAGAATTTGTCTACCTCCCCAGCAAAATCCTGCAGCTCCTATGGCAGAAACGCCCTTACTCTTTAAAGCAGCAACCACTTGTTTCGCATCTTCATACCCTTTATCCTACAAGTCAAGAACCTACTAAATTGAGCTTAAACCAGTCCAAAAACAAAAGGGCTTCATTCAAATATAAATTGATTCATGCCTCGTTCATTTCACCGATTTGAGTTTTCAATTTCAGTTTTGCTACAGTTAAAAGCTCTCAGAAACAATCATATCTAACTTTTTTGTTACAGTTAAAGGTTCTCACATAAAATCACATCTTAACTCGAATTAGCGAATTAAATGAGGCCTCAATTTTTATGTTCTCGTTAGATCCCAAAGAAGGAAATGTTTCTTTTTGTATGTAAATGGTCTGTTCTTGTGAATTGAAAACTAGCAGAAATAGTTTCCAAACCTAATCATTCTCTCTTGGTTCTTTGATAGTCATTTACAGGTGCTTAATTCCAAAAGAGATTTTATCTGCATCGTTTAAAGAAAAGTAACAAACCTGGAAAGGAAAGTAAAACTAACCGCGTTATGAGCTTTCAACCACAAATCGCGATCAAATTGAGGGTTGCTAGGATCAGCAGGGTCACCATACAAAAAATCAGGAGCCACCACCAAAAATTGACCAGCTTCCGCAACTTTATCCGCGAGTTTCCTTTACATAAGTTAAATGAAAATTTTCATTATGGTTGCGTTTTGTATGAGGGTTTTAAAACCAGAACCATGATTCTAATTTAAACATTTGTTTGTTTATAAAAAGTAAAAAAAAATGTTCTTAAAAATCAATATTTGATGGTTCTAGTTTAAAATTTGAATCCTGATGTGATGTTTTAAACCAAAATCACTTTTAAAAATAAAATCACCTCCTCCTTGATTTTAGATGGTTCAAACCTCTAGTACTGATTCTGGTTCTAGAACTATAGTTTTGACCCTAAGTTCAAATTATAAATCATAGTTCTAATTCTAAAACTAAAACTACTATGATTTAAATTCTCATACCAAACACAATCTACGTGTGACTACATTTGGATTGTGTTAGAGATGTTTTATTTCAGTATTCAGGAGAAAATCCTACATTAATTTAGAAGCGGGCTAATTAAGCACTAAATTAGCAGTTTCACATCCGGTAGTCCACAGATATATTATAGTTTTATGAACCTTCTGTTCTCTCTAATATAGCCTTAATTCTTTTTCTCCAATTACAGAGTAAATTGAAGTTTCATCTAACAAAAGAAAAAGAACAAAGCCAGGCATTTTCGAGTCTAACGCCCAATTTTGGGTATTCTAGAGTGAATCATGTTCAAAAACACTTTCTCAAGAAAAGTTAAAAAAACAAACAACAACACCAACAAACTTTAATTCCAACTCAAAAAAAGTTAAAAAGACGAAAAAAATACCTAAATTTTGGAGCTTCATATCCTGCATTTCATATCAAACAAAAAGGGTTTCAGTGTTACTTGTGGACATTTAAAAATAGAAAATAAATAAACTAGTCTGACAGACTTTCTCCAAATTTGAGTTTTCTTGTTGCAAAACATACCCCAAATAAAATAAAATAAAATAAACCCACTAAATATATAAAGACAAAAACGGGAAGTTTTACCAAAAGCATCGGAGGCAAGAAGGATTGCCCTGTTGGAATCATGGGGCCCAGTGATGTATGTTTTGAGGCCACCAAGATGTTGGACAGATCCCAATCCAGATGTTGAGGAGCTGAAGTTTGGTGGATTCTCAAAGCACTGAGAACTTGACATGATAATCTCCAAAGATTGTGGAACTGGAATCAATCTAGTACTATACTAGATTACTTGGTTCAGAGATTGAAGTACAATAATTTGTCATACAGATATGGATGGCATCGAAAGAGTTAAAAGGAGGTTTTTATCGTCGTGGAGAACAAAAACTTGCGTCACTCCTTACGTCACAGGCGTTGGAGCCTCGTACAGCTTGCTCTGGCCGGTAAAATAAAAAATAAAAAATAAAAAAAACAAATTCCATGTCCGTCTGACTCTGAAGTCTGACCAATGTGATATCATGTTGTCCAAACGAGGATTTCTCTGCATCAGACATAAAGTGTGGGTCCCATCTAATGGGATGGGTTGTGGGACTCACACTCCTCAATAATTTTGTGTTTATTTTATTAATTTAAATTTAAATTTTAAATTTTATTATAATAAATTTTTTAAAAAAATAATCACATTTAATTTTTTAATTATAATAAAATTTTTTTATATAAAATCATATCTCAATTTAAATTAAAAATTTAAATTAATAAACTAAACGTGTCTTATATCAATTCGTTTTTCTTTCATAAATTATAATAAACTGCTTAGAAAAAGTTATTATTATTTTTATATTATTTTGTATTATGCATACATCGAGTGTTTACGCTCGTTAAATAAAGCCTGATCATACTTTCGGTGCCTATTAAGCTAATTAGCAATGATAGTTGAGTTGTGATAGAGCATTAGATATATTTTAAGTATTTGTGTTTGTGACGCTTGTCACTTTAAAGATTGAGATTTATGGTGGTTTGTTTCATATATTCAAACTTAAATTATTAATTCTGTTATAGTATTTTTTTTTAAAAAAATTTAAATTTTAAACATTAAAATAAAAAATTAAGATTTAAATATATCTTTTAAATGAACCCTTAGAGTTCGAATAGTCACTTTTAAGTTAAAAAGAATAAAGAATAAATTTTAATATACATGTGACTATACTCATTTGAATATGTATATGTATGTATAATTTGGGTAAATTTTTTGTGTAGCACTAATTGAAAAAAAATTACATTTGATGTATAACATTAATGTTTTTTTTTTTTTTTGGAAGCGGATGTGACCTAAAAGAAGGTATAAATTATGGTAATTATTGAAAATACATTGAAGTCCAATAGGCAAAATGACTCGTCTGAAACTGAAAAATAAACATAAACTTTGGTAATCTCATAAAGCACCGGTAATGCCTACAAAAGTCAAAATTACAAAGCCCTCACATTTAACCCAAAAAAAAAAAAGAAAAACTCTAAGCTTCAAGCAAGTGGTTGATCTTGAGGAATGGACCACATTAGTCCAATGGTAATATCATTTGTGGAACCTGATAAGAAAACAATATTCACTTGGAGAAAGCAATATCCAATAAAAATTTGGCAAAAGATGTTACTAGTCTTATTAGTTTTTTTTTTTCCTTCTTTCTTTTTAAAGTGGAAAAAATGAGAATTTATCGTGAATAACAGATTTTTAAAACTAAATTAAGTAAATAGCATATTTTAAAACTATTTAAAATAAATAATAATTTATTGTATAAACGATTCATTTATGCCTAGTAAAAAATAACTTACGTGGTAAAAAATCTTAAAAAATCTTTATTTACGTGAAAAAAGATCTTTTTACCAATCTTAAAAAGAAAACTTACGTGAAATTTTTTTATCAGTCATAAACTGCTATTTACTTCTATTATTTTCAAAGTTTACTATTTACTTAATTTAGTTTCATAAATCTGCTATGTACTACGTCGTTGTCCTGAAAAAGAAAATACTAGTGTATTACTATTATTTTAATGTCGTATGTTGAGTTTTCAATGTAAGGATATATCTTTAATATGGCATTTCAATTGAACAGTTTTTAAGAAATTGCTGTTTTTAATTTAATCAACTTTTTTTTTTGTAAAATTCAAAATTTTCAACTTTAGGCAAAGCTTTTTTTTTTTTTTCCCCCTACATCAATTTTCAACTTAAAAAGACATTTGAAAAGGATACCACATCGATCCACAGCCTCAAGTTCAAGATATTTCCTACAACCCTCTCTTTTTCTTTTTTTTTTTCTTTTCAAGTGTAGTCACAATTATTATTAATACTTTTAGGATAAACTGGTGAGTATAGTCACATATAAAAAACTAAGGTACATAGAAAGTCACTTTCAAAGATCAATGGAAAAGTGAATTTTGTGGAAGGAGAATCAATGAAAAAGTCATTTTGTATTATCTTTTCTCTATAGGCATACTTTGACTATTTTGATAGAAACTTGTCTTTGGTTCTATCAAGTTCCTAACAGTTGATGATGATTCTTTCTCTTTTTTTTTTTTTTCACTACAACATTCGAGTCCTTTAGCGATGAACCTTGTCGTGCTAAACGTTATTTCCACGACGACTAGTCGTCACAAAAGATACAAGTCGTTTCATATTTATGTGTAATATTTAGGGACGAAATCAAAGAAACTTTAGAGACGACATGTCGTCACAAAAAGGTAAGTCATAACAGTCAACCTTTTAGCGGCGACATGTCATCACTATAAATTATTGGCGCCAATTGAAAAAAATGTGTGAAAAAAGTGCGCCGGTTGGCTTACTTTTAGCGATGACAATATCCGTCGCTAAAAGTGGTGAAACTTTCACAAGTTTTTGGTCAACGTTTTAGTGATGATATTTTCAACACTAAAGGTGGTCAAAAAATATTTTGGTGGACAGACACAATTTCCTGAAAATTTTGGCGGAGAAACGAAATTTTTTTTACCTTTGTCGTCGTTAAAAGTTTGCTCAGACACATCAGAAATTTTAATGACGTGGCACTTATTCCACGACGAAATTTTTTTGTGAATTTGTAGAAATTGGTAATTTGTTGTAATTTGTAATTTGACGAAATTTTAATTTTTTTTAATTTTTTGTTGTAATTTGTAGAAATTAGTAATGTTGTTGTTGTTTTTGTGAATGTTGTTATTGTTGTTGTTGGTGGTGTTATTTTGGTTCGATTAGATAAAAAAGTAATTTTAATTGTAGATGAAAATTGTTAATTGTGATGTTGTTTATGTGAATTTCTTGATGTTAAATTTAAATTGTTAATGGTTGTTGATTAGGTTATGGTTTTAGGTGATTTTAGTTTCCTTTTTTATGTTAGAAATGAAATTGATGGTGAATTTGATTTAAGGTTATGTTAGTAATGAAATTGATTTTGAGATTGATGTTAGGTTACGTGATTTTGGTATTTTCTTTTTGTTAGTAAGGAAAATATTTCTAAATAATATAAAGCATTGATATTTACATTAAAGTGGAATAAAAATATAAAATTATAACAAAATAATTAAAGAAATTAGAACAAATTAGTTAGTAAAGACTTGTTATTTACATTAAAATGAAAAAACTATAACAAAATAAAAAGTAAAGAATTTATATTTACATTAAAGAGGACGAAAAATAAAATATTAAAAAAATAGAAATGCTATTTACATTAAAATTGAATAAGAAATAATAAATTAGAAGAAACAATTGATGTAATTATTGAATAAGAATAAAATAATTGATATTAAAAATATTAAGAAATAAATTTAAAAAGAAAGTAAAGAATTGATATTTACATTGAAAATGAGTTAAAAATAAAATGTGAAATAATAAATAAAAATAATCTAATAACAAATAAAAGAATAAATTTAATAACACAAATTGTAACTTTAATTTACTAACTTTAATTTCTTACGTGATTGTTCTGTGGTTTTGTTCAAGTGCAAGTTGTTTGACACGCGACTCAAGAGAAGACGGATAAAAGAACACAAAATAAAATTAGCATTTATGTCAATGCTTCGTGGTACGAAAATGACCCTTTCATTCTGGCAACTCAGGCACAACAAGTGTTCTATTTTGACGACTCATTCAACAGTGAGAGTTGAAAAGTTGTTGAACACTTTGGTTATCGACATATTTGGGATATTCCGGATGAAGAAGTGAATGATGCTGCAGTAATGCAAGAGAACAACTCAGCTAATTTTAAGTTGAATGTTGAGATTCATGAGTTTATTAGACTGACCTTTAATCAACCAAGCGTCAGCGGCGCTGAAGTTGTCCATGATGTTAAAGCTCTACTAGTTGACAAGTCAACTGAAGAATTGGAATTCATTCATGACGATGAAATCATTGACGATACACTAGAAGATTATGAAGAACAAGCTGTCTTGGATGAAGAAGAAGATTAGGATGACACCGAACTAACCAATGCTAGCATTGACATTATTAGTGATGATGAATAAACCTATTGTACAAAGCTTATCTTTGCATATTTTTCCATATTGTTCAACCAGCGTTTATTTTTATTTATGTATGATTTTTTTGTAATTCCTAATGTTTTAGGACTTAGACATGGATTCTGAACCTGTAGCTACCTTTGCTGGCTCGGCGGGAGGATCAAAGCCACCACATGATTGAGCTCTGAGACTTCCCTCCCACTGTGAGTCAGGCATAAATAACAACTCTATCATTATCATATTAGAGGACGTTTAATTGATGGATTCAGAATCATGATTCAGAATCATTCTCGATTTACGTGTATTTTTTGTGAGAAAAAATACTGTAGCGAGTCACGAATCATGATTCGAACCATGACACGAATTCTTAAACCAAACGCTTCGTAAGTGAATTGAATTTTTTGTCATTTACTAATGTTTGTCTTCTTGTTGAAAATAGCAGCTCCCCCTGCTTGGCGCCGTAGAGGACAAGGTAAATGGGAGAAAACTCGTGGGATTGATATTCAAAATGTGGTCAGCAAAGAGGGGAAGCTTACCGTCCAATTTGATAAAGACGGTAAGATGTGGAAGGCCTTAGGCGGTAATGGCATGATCTTTGAGACAGCCATTGGAATCGACGTGAGGGATGTCCTGCCACCGTACCTACACACCTGGGCATCCGGTGGTAAGCGGACCATGGAGAAAATTGGTAACAAATTAAAGTCATGGTTCAACATTCCCTTGGATCCAGAGCACACAACGGTCACTGAGCGGGAGGCAAAAAAAATGCTTCCGAGATTAGAAAACAGATTTGTATGACCATTTCAAAAAGGTTGGAGGTAAGGAGAACATTCAGCTCGCCAAACGCTAGCGTCCCGCAATGGTCAGCATTGATCAAGCATGGCAAAGGTGTTGCGACCGATTCGTTTCAGAAGCCTTTTTGGTATTTCTCTGTCATTTACTTTTTTCTTTCTACCTTACTTTATATTTAACATGATTGATAAATTTAAAATTGTTAACTTATTATGTTTGTATCTTTTTATGTTAAAGAGAAAGTTGGAAACAAACTCGAAGAACAGATAAACAAATAAAAGCAAAGGGATCCACTTATCAAGGATCCGCATCATTCACCTAGCACTGCATTAAGTACATAAGTTTGAAACATAAAGTTTTTTTTTCATTTAATTACATATTCACAATTCATTTTTTAAAATTTTTAAATTAATCTGTGTCACAGGGGAGAGATCGGGTAGAAAAATTTCGGCAAACGCACTACCGTGAGGGGCACGGATGGGCCAGCGATGAGGCTGAGGCCGAATTTGTAAGTTAAAGAATCATGTCTCATGTCTTTATATAATTTTTTTCTACAACACTTTATTGACACATATTATGTTTTTTTAACGATGTCTAGCATGAGATGGAGCGTCGCTACCATCTGGCCACGCAGGAGGGTAAGGATATGGATGAGGGTTCATCATCCGCAATATTAACTCGGGAGAAGATAGTGGCAGATGTCCTCGGAGAGCGACGAGGATATAGGAAGGGAATTGACCCGATGCTATCTCGAAGGAACATAATTCAAATCCCTCAGCAGCCGCAGGCTAATTATGAGGAGCTCGGTGATTGGTTTCAGCAGATCTACAACAAACTCAACCAAGCAAACATCAATATCCCTCACCCGCCAAGCGCGTTCTGACCACCACCCCCACCGCTGGCCGACAATGAGGATGACGACGACGCCGTCACCACAGATTTAGGGACCCATTAGACAGCTTTGTTCTTGTTGTTAGAGACCACTTATTTTATTTTATTATATTACATATAATATTTTTCTTCATGTTCAGTATGTTAGTTGAACTTGTAATACTCTTACTTTTGACTTATGTTTAGTATTCGCTTTTTATTAATTTTTATCGTATTTGATTATTTGTTAATTTAATTTATTATATTATATTTTATTATTACAAAACAATTTTTATTAATCATTTCAGATCAGATTTAATTATTAAAATTAACAAATAAACAACAATTTTTAAAAAAATATAATTATTTAAAATATAATTTCTAAACTTTTAACGACAACATGAGTCGTCACTAAAAGTAAAATTTTTTCAAAAAAAATTGAAAAATTAACAATTTATAGTGACGGCAATTTTAAAATAGTCGTCGTTATAAGGATACATTCAGTGGCGACAATATTAAATATTATCGTCGCTACATATTATAAACGATTATCCTGACGAATTTCTAACAACTTTTCAACAACTATGGTACATTTTTACAGCGACTACTTTTTCACGCTGAATGAGCCGTTTTAACGACGACAATATTGTTGTCGCTAAAAGTCGCTTTAGCGATGTGTTGGTAGCGATGCCTATGTGGCGATGAAATGTCGTCGCTAAAAAATTTGTAGCGACGAGATTGCCTCTTTTATGTCATCGCTGAAAACTAATTTTCCTGTAGTGTTTTTTCCTTTTGTTCCTTACCTTGATTTAGCTAATAAGATCTCTCCAACATATTTTGCTTGCTCTGGGGGTGCAGGCGAAGCTTTCTCAATCTCATACCTCAATGTGGCATGTTAACTTTTTCTTCTGAAAGAGTTCAATATAGAAAATAAAACTATTGGGAGAATTTACAAACTAACATAACCTAATGAGGAGTTTATTATTGATAATGCTGTCCAGATCCTTCACCATACACACATATACAAACCTGAAACTCTTAAACATTAAACAATACCCAAGTCCTTCAAACAAAACTAAGGTACATAGAAAGTCTGGCTATTTATTCGAAACATGGGTGCCAAAGGAAGTAGTCCATTAGATCCATACCTGCGCTTCTCATAGGTAACAATATCCAGTTCGTTATGAAGGCCTTCACTTAACATGCTTGGTAAAAAATTCCAACAAGTCATTGTGAGACTCCTCTGCGGTCTTACGAGCTGCTTCATCAGACGGCCTGATGGTCCAACCATGCTCGACTCCCGGATATATCTTCACAAAGGAATCAATCTGTACATAACGAAGCATCATTGATTTGAAGTGAAAACCGAAAAGCATTAGCAATCGATGAGAACCACAAACAAATCTCAATCAGAGCCAAAAAAAAAAAAAAAAAAGGCACACTGGGGAGAATTGGCGTCTGTGATGAACATGAACAGTTCGGTAAAGACGCAGAGGAAAATGTGGAGAACATGTTGGAAACTAGGGTGATGAAAGATGTTCACACCTCAGGCTTTGCACTTAAGATCTTCTCAAATTGTTTCACGAGCTCTGGTGGAGATGCCTGGTCAAACTCAGCTCCAAGTATGGCAATTGAAACCTTAACCTCTGAAAGCATTTGAAACCATTGACACCGGAAAGTTCTCTAACTTAACATGCCCATATGTCGACGTTAATAACATACTTGAGAATATATGAATCTTGAAGTAAACAACTACAGTTTTAGTGAAAAAATTTGTAGAATGATATCTTCAAGTTGTTTCAAACACAATACGTGCCACCTACAGTGCGTTTTCACCAAGTATATGTCTAGGATCATCTCCAATGCAAATGCCAGTGGCAATTATAAATTTGGCACAAAAAAAAGAGTGAAAATGGCATATTCGATATCTTGTTCTATTTTGTACTCTAATGCATAATGATGTTTTACTGCTATATCTAATTTTTGTCAAAAATTTTTAAGCTCGAAACCTATAAAAGTAAACTTTTATGTAAACAATTTGAAAATGATGATATCATAATTAATGAAAAGATCAGCAAATCAACCAATATCAACCAAAAGTCAAAATTTAGTATATTCAGTACTTGTGGTGCCATGTATAGCATCTGCCACATTTTGCATTAGAGTGTGACTTTCCTACTCAAATGCTAAATTTGGCATTGACACTGCATTGAGATGTCTACACTCTAAAATACTCAAAAGTGGGAAGCATACCTTTTATATCATCTAGAGTGACTAAGGACGGATGTAAAAGCGCTCCAGCCTGGATGAAGTTGTTGAACTTTGCAAGTTCGGTTACAACCTTGGCTGAGAACAGGATTTATCTGAGTCAGCTTAATCAACAAATTGCTATATGTTTAATGAAGTCGTTGATTGAACTAGCAATTTTCAACTCAGCCAACAAGCATACAAAAGAAATTCCAGAACAATGAGACAAAGAAGCGTGTGAATACTAAACTTACCACCCCAACAAAGGCCAGCAGCACCTATTGCAGAAAATCCTTGGCTTTTTAAGTCTTCTATGACTGGTTTTGCTTCTTCAAATGCATTATCCTATCAAACCAAGTAAAAGGCTACTATGAGATTCGACATGAATATGTAATCAATAATAATTAGAAACTCAAGCAAAAAAAACCAATAAAACAGATATAATATTAGGCCGGCCACTTTTAGAAAACTTCTAATGAATTACAAATTTAGCAGTAAACTGCAAAAATGATCATTCAGACTCATCTTTAAAGAGAGCTGATTTATGTGAAAAATTTTCATAAAAGACAAATGAAAAACTAATATGTGGTGAAATTCAGCAACAACTTCAAGTATCACTTTAGAGATTATTGCCCCACAAAGCTCATTCACTTAAAACAGTTGAAGAATCTCAACCAACCGTTCCATGGTCATTTAACCAAATTCCTATCCTGCTAAAATCTTCAGAGTCATAGGGATCGCCATGTACAAAGTCGGGAACAGCCACAAAGAATCCAGCGGCCGCAATCTTGTCGGCCAGCTTCCTTTACGCCAGATAAGTAGCTGCCATTAGTTTCCAAGAGAGAATACAGCAATATAGAAATAATGATCATAATAATCATAATAATAAAGATGTTATGTTTCAAGGCCCATCTGAATTCCTATGTGTTAACTAGAATCATCCCTTAAATTGGCAAAGAATTTATATTCCGAAACTTTAATCCGGCAGATTAAGCAAAACCCAGAAATGTAGCAGCAGAAACCAGGTATAGAAAATCTGTACTACCTAAAGTTTGGAGCTTCATATCCTGCAACAATTGCATCAGTTAAAAGTTAGAAGATGGTAGTGCTGATCAAAGTAAAACAGATAAATTAATCCACACTCGTTATTTTCGCTTATTTCATATAAATTCCACTACTTGTTTCAAAGCAATTCCAAAAATCACAAGTTGGGAATAAGGTGCTCAAAAAGAAGGCAAAAATCTAACTCCCCAAGAAACGTTATCAATTGCACCCATCAAGTGAATATGACAAAGTCTTCAAATCATAAAGCAGAAAAAGAGGATTTTTTTTATTTTTTTATTTTTAGAGAATTTCTTTGATAGGACCCGTTCTTTTAACTATGTTGTTTTAACTATTGATTATGTTTTCAATAGATTTAACATAATCAATAGATTTGTGATTGTAGTACTTCTGTGTGGCCTGTATAGACACTCACAACAGTTAAAAATGTAGAATTTTTAACATTTAAAAATTTAGTTAAAAATTCTAAATTTTTAACTGGAACTACCGGTGGTTAAAAAGAACAAGTCTTACAGAGATGCTCCCTTATTTTCATAGAACAAAACTCGCTAATCAAATTATCAAAGACCTAATTTTTTTCTAAGAGAAAAATAAAACAAGAACATGCACGTAAATTTCTAGAGGGGAAAACTAAAAGGACCCATCAACCTTCACAGCCTAAAATTTAAACCCCACAAGAGAAAATAAAGTTTTACTGAAAAAAAAACAAAGTACCATAAATATCTGATATAAGAAGAACCGCAAGCTTGGAATTTGGAGAGCCAGTGACATAGGAGTCTAAACCACCAAGCTTCTCAACATGGCCTTCTCCACTACTTGGGTTTAGTGTTGGAGGGTTTGAGCAACACTGAGGACCTGACATTCTTCTTCACTCTTTTTTTTTATTATTTTTTTATTTTGCAGAACACAACAAAAGTTACAAACTCACTTTTGGGTCCGTTTATTTCGCTGATTCAAGTTTAGAATTCGAGTTTTGTTACAGTAAAAAACTCTCAGAAACAATCACATTTAACTTTTTTATTACAATAAAAAATTCTCACATAAAATCATATCTCAACTCAAATTACAAATTCAAATCAGCAAAATAAACGTACTAAGTGTCTATCTGGGTACTTGAGAAGATTTATTTATAGATTGCAAATTGGACAAAGGAATACATCCACATTACTTTCAAAGGAAAACAAAAAATAAAGTAAAAAAATACTTGTCGGCTTTCTACGGAAGATAATAAATAATGTTAGGGGGCCGGGGCTGGCGAGTTTCAAGTTTTTCTTAATGGTAGTTGACCGTCAGTTTCCTCCGCTGTTTTTTTTTTTTGGCACATTTCCCTGAACTTGTAGGGGTTTGGTAATTTATTTCTGAACCTCTAAGGGTTCGTTTGGTTAGAGAATTTAAACTATGTGATTTAAATTATTTTTGATTTATGTGTATATTTTATGAGAAAAAATACTACAGCGAATCATGAATTATGATTCGAATCAGGGGACGAATCCATCTACCAAACGCCCCCTAATTTTCATAATTTGCCCTTTTAATTTATAAAATAGGTGTAATGTGTCACATTTTATTAATTTTTTTCTTTTTTTTTTTAGATTTAAGGGGTTGAGAGTTTAAGAATGAGAGATTTGTGTTATAACTTGAATTGGGGTGTTAAAATTTTTTGTCGAACGTGTTTTTTTATCACTAATTTAACACAATCATCATTAAAATGAGACACATTATAATTGTTTTATAAGTTGGAGAATATATTTCGAAATTTAAAAGTCCAAGAAATAAGTTGCCGAACCACTATTAGTTTGCGAGGCAAATATGCAAATAACCTAGCTTGTTTTTTTTATAGTTAGACGAAATTTTTTGGTGAAGATGAACCACGCTACTCCAATGGAAATATCATTAGAGAAACTGATGCAGGATAACAAGTTAGACTAGATTAGAAATCTTTATTAGGTTACGATTTAATAATATTATTTTCAGTTTTATCTTTCTTATTTTAGTCGGCATAGTTTTAGAGTTTGAATTCAGCAAGGACTTTTTGTTGCATTCTATACAAACATCAGCACATACGTTGGAAGTTTTTTCTGTTCATATATTCTCAGTTCTTCTAAGAGTATAAATTTTTTATTAACTTGAGGCAAGGCATTAGTTTTATTAACTTGAGGCAAGGCTTTTAATCTACATCTAATTCAACCTTTAAAAGACATTTATCATTTAATCGCAATCAATGTTATAATAGGCCAAGTATGTTGGTGGGAAGGTATACTCAATTGTGCCATTCCAGCATTAAGAGAGAGAGAAAAAAAAAAGAAAAAAAGAAAGAAAGAGAGAGAGAGAGAGAGACTCAATTGTGGCCTGGAAAGGATCTAAAATTGGTCCATTGCCTCAAATTCAAGATATAATTTCCTGTTCAGTTTTATTTTATTTGTTTAAAAGATATTTCCTATTCAGTTGCTTTCTTTTTGTACTGGATTGAATTAGCGATTACATTGCTGCTTATCATTCAGATTTCTTTAAAGAAGAATAATTGTCAAGACTAGCATGGAAAGCTACAGAAATGCTTTACATATCATTTCAATAACTTATTCTGGTATGGCTAATATTGTGACAATTGTACACAACATAGGAAATGGATCAATGGTGTCCTCACGTCCCCAAAAATGGATCAGCGGTGTCCTCACGTCCCCGACTCAATGACCACTTGAAAATCTATTGAGACCATAGGGCTACAGAACTTCACTTGACATATTTCTTAAACCAATTTAACATGTCCAAATGAGCCTCTTCAGCACTCTTGACAGCTGCTTGCTCTTCATCATTGTACCTAACAGTCCAACCATGAGCCACCCCTTGGAATATCTTCACAGAGCTATCAAACTGGAAAAATTGCAATTGCTAAGAGTGAGGCTAATTTTCAATACAAAGGCAAAGTGGAAGTAACTATCAAAGATCACTCATGAATTTTAAGGCAGGAGAATCTAATGGAAAAGTCATTTTCAATTTTACATTCTGTTCCCCATAGGAATATTTTGACTGCTCTGATAAAAACTCATCTAGGTTCCAGCAAGTTCCTAAGATTTGATGATCTTCTTAAATTTTTTTTGTTCCTTACCTCGGATTTAGCCGATAAAATCTCTCCAAAATGTTTCACTTGCTCTGGCGGTGTAGCATTGTCAATCTCAGCTCCCAATATCGCAATGTGAACTTTTACTTCTGAAAGATGAGTTCAACGTTAGCACCAAAAAATTTTGGCATGAGAATGAAACATGATCGAAAAACTTACCATTAATCTCTTCATCTGTCAGCCAGCCAGGATGCAGCACAACCGCAGCTTGAATGTCGGTAGAACTCGCTAATTTCACCACAACGCACCCTGAAAAAATGCGAAGAGACACGATTTTGTTGGCTAAGCCTACTCTAAGTAGTTCTATGTGAAAGAGTCCTTGAGTTGAAAAAAAATTTGAAACCAGATTTTGCCTAACCTCCCCAGCAAAAACCCGCAGCTCCTACGGCAGAAACACCCTTACTCTTTAAAGAAGCAACCACTTGTTTAGCATCTTCATACCCTTTATCCTGCAAGTCAAGAACTTACTAAATTGAGCTTAAACCACTCCAAAAAGGAAAGGGCTTTATGAGTTTTGACGATTCTCTTTAGATCCCAAAGCAGTACATTTTGTTTTTCTTGAAGGTAAATGTTGTGTCATTATAAATCAAAACTAGCAGAAAAAAGTTTCCACATTGTCATTCTCTTGGTTCTTGAATAATCCTTTATAGGTGACTTCCTAAAGTGATTGTATCTGCATCTTGTAAAGAAAAGTAACTAACCTTGGGATGAGCTTTTGACCACGAATTGCGATCGATTTGAGGGTTACCAAGATCGAGAGGATCGCCGTAGAAAAAATCAGGAACTACAACCAAAAACTGACCAGCTTCCGCGACTTTATCCGCAAGTTTCCTTTACATAAAAAAAAAAAAAAGAAATTGCAAAATTTTATTTCAGTCTCTACATTTTGATTGATATTTAGTTGGCCTAGAGATTTTACATATCAGGATTCAGGAGAAAGTCCTCCATAGTTTAGGAAAGCTTAATGTAAGTTAAGCATACATTAGTTTAAAAGTGGGCTAATTAAGCACTAAATTGGCAATTTCACAGACATTAGAGTTTTGTGGACTTTCTGTTCTCTCCAATTGCCTCATTTTGTAACTATATATTTTGCAAAGGAAAAGGAAGTTCCATATACTAAGAACAAAACCAGACATTTATGAGTCTAAAGCCAATGAAATCCTATTTTGGGTATTCTATAGTAAATCAAGTTCAAAACCACTTCTCAAGAACAAAACCAGACATTTATGAGTCTAATGCCCATGAAATCCTATTTTGGGTATTCTAGATTAAAGCAAGTTCAAAACCACTTCTCAAGAACATAATCAGACAAAAGCAGACATTTATGAATCTAAAGCCCATGAAATCCTATTTTGGGTATTCTAGAGTACATCAAGTTCAAAACCACTTCTCAAGACAAGTTAAATCACAAGAAGAAAAATACCTTAATTTTGGAGCTTCATATCCTGCAATTCATATGAACAAAAAACCATTTTAAGTGTTTTTATTATTTTTTTTTATACTAAGAAACAGAAAAAGGAAAAAAAAAAAAAAAAAAAAAACAAAGCAAACAGAGAGAGACCAAAGGAAAAACCAAAAATATATGCACTCAAGAACCAAAAGTCAACACCCACTTTCAGACTTTCTCCAATTTTGAGTTTTCTTGTTGCAAACAATACATACCCCTCAAAAAAAAAAAAAAAAAAAGACAAAAAGACAATAATGAGAAGCTAAAAAGGTACCAAAAACATCGGAGACAAGAAGGATTGCCCGGTTGGAATCATGAGGACCGGTGATGTATGTTTTGAGGCCCCCAAGTTGTCGGACAGATCCCAATCCAGATGTTGAGGAGCTGAAGTTTGGTGGATTCTCAAAGCACTGAGAACTTGACATGATGATCTCCAAAGATTGTGGAACTGGAATCAATCTAGTACTAAACTAGATTACTTGGTTCAGATATTGAAGTACAAAGATATATCAGATGGCAGATAATTATGGCAACCCAAAAAAAAAGAACTGGATCAAGCTAGCCAATGCGTCACTTCTTACGTCACACACATTGGAGCCTCGCACAGCGCGCTCCGGCGAGTAAAATAAGGAAAAAAAAATTCCCTAGTATGTTTGACCAATGAGACATCAGTTCGTTTTTCTTTTATAAATGGAGAGTTTCTCTCGTGGGTTAGCGTATTGGTGGATCAATTTTTTAATTATTAAATTTAGTGTAAAATGGACATTTTTTGATATAAATTTAAAAATTATTGATTTAAGCTCCTTTATAATTTATAATATACTGCATAGAATAAATCGTTATTATTATTACATTATATATATATATAAATCAAATGCTTATGAGTTAACTAAAATATGATCATACTTTTGGTGGCTCATTAGCAATGGCAATGTTATGCAACTTAGGCCCCGTTCATTTCGTTAATTCGAGTTTAGAATTCGAGTTTTGCTACAGTAAAAAGTTCTCACATAAAATCACATCTCAACTCGAATTAAAAACTCGAATCAGCGAACTAAACGGGCCCTTATTATGTGAAGGTAGGAGAGCATTAGATATATTATATTTGGCATAATGTATGGTATGAAGTATCTATATTTATGTGGTTTCAGGCTTAGCGTAATGGTAGTCGGTAAATCCACACTTGTCTCCTATATTGAAATTTAGAGTTCGAATTCCTCACTTCGAGTTAAAAAGGAAAAGGGAAAAAAAAAAAAATATATATATATATATATATATTGTACACCTGGATATACTCATTTGAATATGTATCTGTATGTATAATTAGGGCAATTAATAGTATTTGACGTATAACATTGATTTGCACTCAAGTAGATGTAACCTAAAAGAAAGAATAAATTATGGTAATTATTGAAATTACAGAGAAGTGCACTAGGCAAAAATGACTCAAATGAAACTGATAAATAACATAAACTTTGGTAACCTCATAAAGTACCGGTATTACCTATAAAAGTCCAAATTACAAAGCTAACACGTTTAAAGGGAAAAAAAAATCACTAGGCTCTGTTTGATATAAGAGTTCAAACTAAGGTGATTTTTAGTTTTGAATTTGAAATTAGAACCATGATTCATAATTTTGAGTCCAAATCGTGGTTCTGAAACCAGAACAAAATCAGGAGTTTGAACCACCTAAAACTAAGGGAGGGGGTGGTTTTAGAATCAACGGTGATTCTGGTTTAAAACATCACATCATGATTCGAACATTAAATCAGAACCATCTAAACTAAACACTAATTATGTAGAGTCAAATCAGAACCACTTTTAACTTTTTATAAACAAATACTAGTTTGAACCAGAACTATGATTCCGGTTCTAGAACCCTTATACCAAACGTCAACTAAGCTTCAAGCAAGGGGTTGATCTTTAACCTTTTAGACCCACCACCACTGTGGTTAGTATGTGTGACAAGATTTTTGCATGACTTCCGATTGTGTCCTAACTCGCTGCAACGACTACACCTTATGCCTTTCTTAACTTCATAGGTAGATGAGATTTTTTGTTTCTTAGGCCTCCCAACAGCTTCACTTTGCTTCCGGTGTGCCTACTTTTGCTTGTTCTACATTAGTACACAAATCCTCTGGGTTACCCCTAAGCGCTACTCGTGCCAAATCACAAGCTCGCCAAGCTTTATTGTAACGCCATGCTTCACCCGCATATAGTCAACTATGTCACCAGGATCAATATTTTCCCCCACCATCATTTTTTATCTTCTCTTTTAACAAATTGACTAACAATGGCACTAGTTGCTTGTCGATGATCGGATTGGACAACATCAAGAGAACACGTGTGCTCGGAGACATACTTCCTGACCTTCCATAGCTCGGAACCCTTAAACCTAGATGCACAAACATACCAACCGCACTTCTCTTCCACGCAAACAACTACGAGAGTCCCGTTGTTGGATTTCTTCGTTTTGAACTCGAAATTGTTCTTCATCGCGATAAGATGGAGCGCCTTCTTCAACTCAAATTTGCTAGCAAACGTCAATCTCTCCTTTATGTCATAACCATCTGGTAAGTTACCAACATCCACATTTTCGATAAGCGCTGGCTGATCAACCTCGTCATCAATAGCACTGTTTTTCGTGGTTTTTTTTTGCGAAGAATCGATACTCTTCATGGTTGTCAAGTCTTCAGCATACTTAAAAACATGTTGAACTAAATTATCAACATTAGACACATTCTCATCATCACTTGTTGACATTGAGGCGATCAATGGACAACTACAATCCTTAACATCCTTCACCAAGTTGAGAAACCATCTAATGTCTTCATCGTTCTTTAACTCAATAACACTTTTTGTTGGAGGATTTTTGGTCTAGATTGTACATTAGATTGATCGGACGGTGATTATTGCCTAACAGTAAGTCCACACCTAATTTTTGAACCAACGAAGAAAATGAGATATCCGCATTGACCAACACTCCCTTCATCTTTGTAGTCAACATAGTTGTGTGACGCATCCCATTTTCCGTCATGAAAAATAATGATATAGACAATAACTTATAGACGTATGCTGGAAAAAAAAAATTAAAAACTACATAACAAGTACTAACAAATAAAAGATACATATAAACATGCAAATTTCCAGTGAGATAAATCATTTTGAAACCCCTAAAAACTATTAAAATTTGTGACAAACATCTAGTAGTATACATCACTTTTTTTTTTGGCTAGTATTATCTAGATAGTACTAAGATTCACACAATTGTGAGTTTATAAATTAGTAACGGGGTAAGTTTATAGTAATTTGGAAAGGAAAAGAGGCAGGGCATGTAGTTTTTTGGGATGTTTGTTTCAAGGGTTCGTCAGTGGTTCTTGATTCTTTACAGTATTTTTTTCTCACAAAAAATTTGAATTTCAAAAATTAGAATTATGAATCATGGTTCTGAACCCATAAACTAAACATCTCCCAAAATGTATTGAAAATCGGAAAGAGAGAGAGAGAGAGAGATTACAAGATAGTGATTTCTGAATGAAGGGAAGAGGAGTGAATATGTGGATGAAGGAAACAAAAGTGAATGTGGAGTTTGGTAATGTTTAGAACTGATGTGAGAATCTTGTGGAGTAATTCATGGGATGTTTGTTTTAAGTGCTCGTCTCTGGTTTTGAATCATGGTTCTTGGTTCTCTACAGTGCTTTTCTCTCACAAAAAAATTAAATTTTAAAAATCAGAATCATGAATCATGGTTCTGAATCCATGAATCAAACGTCCCATCAAAGTCGAAATGCAATTTAATTGTAATTTTTTTTCAGAACAATTGCAAATCAAAAATTGAAGGATTTGAATAGGAAATAATCCCACAAAATCGGAGAATAAGATCATACCATAGTTAGCACTACAAAAGAGTAAATTACAGATTTTACCCTATAAAAGTATAGAGTTTAAGATTTTTACCCTTTACTCTTAATTAATACTCTTTTAACTAATATAGTTGTTTAACTAAAGGGTGTTAATTAATAATAAGAGATAAAAATCTAAAACACATGCATTTTAATAAGTATTTGTCTCTTTTTCCTTAGCAAACTAAAAAGATTTATATTATTTGATTAAATACAGAATCACAATATTAGAAAAATAAGGAAAACAGAATCACAGTCTACTCTGTTGAATATATTGCAATTTTTGAGAATCATAATATTATGCAAACTTTTTTATATTTGAGAATTATATCATGTAATCTTGCCATTTATTGATGATCCAAAATAAAAAATTGCCATTTATTGAATTTATCGTTGTAGCTAAAAATTGTGAGTTTGTTCTTTTGAAGTGTGACTTGAGTGTAGTTTTTAAGTTGAATTTGAGTTATAACTCGAGTTTAAAGTTGTAACTTAAATAAAGTTAAATAAAGTTGAATAAAGTTGAAACTTAAAAGAACGTGAACTTAAATAAAGTTATAACTCAAGTTTAAACTTTTTCTAAATTTTGTTGTAAAAGAACACACCCTTGACTACAATGTTTAAAATTCAAATTTTAGCAAGTGACCTTTTCAATATATATATATATATATATATATTACTTTTTTTAGTAAATGGATGTATTCATCATTTATCGATAATAAAAAAGGCTGGATTTACTCATTAAGTATGAAATTTAATAATTAAATTAGCCAATAAATATTGTATTTATTTATTAAATGTAAAAAAATTTGGAATAATTAGTTAGTTAATATGAGATTTACTGATTAATAATTTATTTAAAAATTTCTCCGAAGATTTGGCTGTTTTTTAAAGAGTAAATTACCTCCCTAACTTTGACTATTTCCCAGTTAATCAGGCAACTATTGGGCCAGATTCGTAGCCCAAACTTCGTCTTCAGAAAGCCCAATTTGTCATTTAATAAGCCCATAAATCAACTCACATGTTACCACCATCTTACACCAAAACGTCGTCGTTGCAAGGAATTTCCGAATTCCGAATCCATCGCGTAGATTCCCAAACCCCGACATCATAAACGAAACATTTCCAACCAAAAAAAAAGAAATTTGTATTTTGTAAACTTTGTCCCTAAACTTGTAGAATTTAGCAATTTATCTCATGAATTTTTAATTTTAATTATTTACCCTTAACCTAAAAAACTACGCGCCTTATTTTATCAATTTTGCAACTATTTTGGTCAAATTTTAAAGGATTAAGAATTCAAAAATAAAAAGATTTTGCATTACGATTTGTATTGAGATGAATTTTTTTATACAACCTAATTTTTCATGAGAATCATGAAATAAATACATTTTATAATAATTTTACAAATTAAAGAGAGTCATTTGATTAGTATATTTATGTTATAATTTAAATTATAATTTATTATAATATTTTTTTATAAAAAATATACATAAATTAAAAATAATTTTAAATTTACGATCCAGAACTAAACCGTAAAATATCTAAAAAAAAAAAAAAAAATCATAAAATCATCGTAAACCGAAACACTAACAAAATTCTCTCTAATCATAAAGCATCGGTTTGTGTGATTTTCATTCCTTTCCTTGGGTGTTGTTTTTCCCACTTCCCTTGTTCGTGAGGTTTTTGAAGGGTTTCTCTCTCTCTCTAACGTTGCCACAGAAGAAAGAGAGAGCACGAAAAAAATGGGGTCTTTGACAAATGGGCTTGAGAAAGAAAGACATAAAAAGAAAGAAGAAGAAGAAGAAGACGAAGAAGAAGAAGAGCCAATATTAATGGAACAAACCCAGAGATTCTGCATGTTTCCCATAAAATATAAACCGCTTTGGGAGATGTACAAGAAAGCTGAAGCCAGTTTTTGGACCGGTAAATAAAGTTCTATAACTGTTTCATTTCTCTCTCTGTTTCTCTTTATATTAATGTTTTTCTTTGAAAAAAGCTTTGTTTTTTATTAGTGTCACTTGGGTTTTCTTTTTGCTTAATGGATTTTGGAACAAGTTAATTTTTGGGTTTTTGAAGATGTTAACTTTCTTAATTTGGGTTGTTTTTGGAAAATGCTGTTGTTTTCCTAGTTGTTGATTTGGGTTACACTCGGAATTCCAAGGAAATGGAAGTTGGGAATTGCTCTGTTTCTGTTTAGGATTGTAGGTTTAAATTTCAGTTGTCTTTAGTTGAAAAAGCATTCGCTTTCTTTTCAGTTATTGGGGCCCAGAACATTGCTTCGGATGATATACTTATGGTGTCTGCTTTCCCGAGCTGAAATTAATATTTAAATGTATTTTGTTTTTAGGTTCAAAATTACATTTTTCTTTTTCTGGTACTAGTGGGTTTTTCCACCTCTAATCAGTTGTTGAATTGCATGAAATGTAGTTTTTATTCTGTCTGATATAATGTGATTTTTTTTTTCTGAAAAATAAAAAAAAGGATTCTGTAATGTGATGGAAAACATGATTGTTGAACTAGATTTTCAGTGATAATTTGGAGAATCGTGATCTTTATGGTATGATTAAGAGCTAACAAAAAGGTCTTTTTAAATGTTTTTGGTCCCAAGTAAAAGCACTAGGATCTAATTTTGTCCACAGCTGCTTGAGGCTAGCTCAATTGGTTGAGTGAGTGAGTGAGTGCATGCGTCCACCAGGGTTTGAATTCTGATGGTTTCATTTCTTATAGTAAAGTGGGAACCACAGGCCCCACATCATACCCAAAAAATGTCCCCCAAAAAGTTGAAAATTTTCCGGGCACACTGATTTCATGTGCTTTACTGCTTAGAATTTATGTGCACAAGTTGGCTTGTTTCTGTTTTTTATTCTAATTAGGAGAATTCTATGTTGGGTATGAGAAAATTAAACCTACAACTAAGACACAATTATGAACCATCAGGTCACATTAGAATCATATCAAAGTAAGAAAAGTAAAGCGTTTAACAGAACATGGCAAAAATCTATGGTTCAGTGCCTTCGCTACTTTATCTTTTCTTCCTACTGGAGAATTCTCCTTCTGATTAATGTGTTGATGGGGTTATTCTACAGCTGAAGAGGTTGACCTCTCTCATGATGTCCAACAGTGGGAGGCTCTGTCTGACTCGGAGAAACACTTCATAAGCCATGTATTGGCTTTTTTCGCTGCGTCTGATGGGATTGTTTTGGAGAATTTGGCTGCAAGATTTCTGAACGATGTTCAAGTTCCAGAGGTGAATTTCTTTATTGTGCTCTTTTCTTTAGGAGAATATGGTGTTTTTCTTTCTTTCTTTAGGCATTTGAGTGTTCAGTACCTATATTTGAAGGCTTGATGTTCATTATATTTTTTATTTTTTCCCCCTTTTTTTTTTTTTTTTTTTTTTTGCATATTGCTTTGACTAGTTTACCTCTAGTTAAAGTTATTCTAGTGAAGAGTCATATGTTTTCTAGTTAATTGCTTGTCAAATTTTATAACATGGCCAAGTCTATGATCTTTTTGCAAAAGGTATATTTTTATTTTTCTCCGGATTAGTATTCTTAAAAGAAATAAAAGACTGCCTGATTTTTTTGATATAGTACTTTGCTCTGCCTTTTTAAAGCAAGTTGTTGGAATCCTCTTCGGCCTGTTTGGATTAGCTTATTTAGTCCAAAAGCCGCTTTTAAACCTGTTTGGATGGACAATCTTAAGTGCTTTTAGCTTTTTTAAGCGCTTTAAGCTTTTTTAAGCACTTTTAGAACAAGCCATCTCCTTGGTGTTTATGAAATAAGTGCTTAGGAAAAGGTTTTTTATTTACATTTTTAACCTTTTATTTACATTTTTAACCTTTTATTTGTGAACAACAAATTAAATATTCCATCCATATCTTTTTATTACATTACTTTTTATAACAATAAGCGCTTTTGTCTTTTTTACCTAAACAGGTTCAAAAGCTCTTCTTAGATATAAAAGCACTTTTTTAGGCACTATCCAAACACTAATTAAAAAGTCCCAACTTATGCTTATCTTCTTCTACTACTTAAAAGCGCAAGCACAAACTATCCCAAACAGGCCCGAAGGGATAGTTTGTTTTTCATGATTTTTTTTGCTTTTTTTTTTTTTAAGGCGTATATATAAGACAATTTATGAAGTATATGCCTAATAACAAAAAAAGGAATTTATTATTCTTAAAAGTTGCAATATCTAGCTTACCTTTTCTTCCCCCTCCCATCTCACCCTTATTTTTCAATTAGCTCAGATTCATCACTGCTTTGACATCTATTCTATACTTTTTAGCTAACTTATTAACATCAATATTACTCATTTCTCTCAGGCTCGGGCATTCTACGGCTTTCAGATTGCAATGGAGAATATTCATTCTGGTGGAGCTTTGTGTAATGATACCTGTAGTTTTTATGCTTTTATGGTGCATTTTGCAGTACCTGATTAGGTGTGTTTTTTTTTTTTCCTATCAGAAATGTACAGTTTGCTTTTGGAGACATATATCAAGGATTCAAGAGAGAAGCACAGGTTGTTCAATGCAATTGAAAACATTCCTTGTATCACTAGGAAGGCTAAGTGGGCTTTAGATTGGATAAAGAGGTACCAATGCATTTATTTTTAGTCACTTGCTTATGTGATTACATTATCTAAGTGTGTGATTTTTTATCATTAGCATTCTCGAATCTCTTTGTTCATCTGAATCTCTATGTAGTATTACCGTATTAGTATTTCGGGCTCTTAAATTACTGCCCAGTTTAATATTAGGCAGATTTTAACTAGATTCTTGCTGCTATTTTGTCTAAAGGAGCTCAAATTTGTTGAATCTTTAGTATTGCAGTAGTCAGTCTCTTCTATAGTTTCACGTACACAGTTCATTGATGTTCATGACCTGCAGTTCCACCTCGTTTTCGGAGAGACTTGTTGCTTTTGCTTGCATTGAAGGAATCTTTTTCTCCGGAAGGTAGTATCTTTTAAGGGGGGGAAAAAAAGAGTTTGGACACTTGCTTTACTCTACAATGTGTCAAGTTTCTATACTTTAATAATTTGCCTTGGTTTTTGTTGTTTATTGTGCCATCCTCAGCTTCTGTGCAATATTCTGGCTCAAAAAGAGGGGATTGATGCCTGGCTTGACATTCTCAAACGAGCTTATTTCTAGAGATGAAGGCCTCCACTGCGATTTTGCTTGCCTTCTATATAGGTAACTTTTGCCCTTTTGTTTTGGTCTCTACTCCCTTTCTCTTGCTCTTGTTTTGGAGTTCATTCTTCATAAATTTTCGTATTTGGTGCCTGCTACAAATTGAGCGTAAAGCTTCCTGGTACTGTTACATCTTTTTCTTGACTGAATCTGGTTTATTTTCTCCCTCGAAAACTTGGATAAAAGAATTTGCCCCTTTCTGTATAAAACTTGGATAGAATTTGCCTTCTATATAAGTACATGCTATGTTCTATGTTGTTGCTAACAGTTTGTTGCGGAAGCAACTACCTCGGGAAAAAGTCTATCACATTGTGGACGAAGCTGTCGAAATTGAGACACAGTTTGTTTGTGAGGCCCTTCCATGTGCATTGATTGGGATGAACTCAACCCTAATGAGACAGTACATCAAATTTGTTGCTGATCGACTTTTGGTATCTCTAAAAACTCATTTTCCCTTTTTTGTTTTGCTTTGGTTTTTGCATTTTCATTGAAGTGGTGTTTTGTGCTTCCAGGTTTCATTGGGATGCCAAAGAAAGTATAATGTGGAAAATCCTTTCGATTGGATGGAGTTCATTTCTTTGCAGTAAGTTTCTATAAGAATTCAGCTCAACTATTTTGATTAATACTTTTGCAAGCACTATAGAAAATGACAGATTTCAAGGCCTTTCGCCATCCTTCGTTGTATGCCCATGTCCCAACTGTTGTGCAATAATTGATCTTCAATCTCTATTAGAAAAACGAATTGTTAGAAAAAGCTCGAGGGCACTAGTGGTGTCCACCTGTGCAAGTAATAGAAGGTGAGCCCCCTTCTATGGGATCATACTATGGGACCCACCTTCTATTAGTATGTGGTGTTAGACACCACTGGTGTCCCTACCTCTTCTCAAATTATTACGCATAAAAGACAATGAGGTGAAGAACAAACAAGTGAAGGTTTCTCTTCCCCACCTTGAGTTAACCGCATTCAGTCTCTGGTCTGTCCTCCTGAACCGGATTAACCCGCTCAAGTTGGGTGCTAAACTTCTGATCATGATGTCCTCCTACTGGTCTCAAACTTGCTCGTAAATCGTTTCTCTTTGATTGTGCAGAGGAAAGGCGAACTTCTTTGAGAGAAGAGTGGGTGACTACCAGAAGGCGTCTGTGATGCCAAGCCTTCAAGATGATGGAAAGAACTTTGTCTTCAAGTTGGATGAGGACTTTTAATCACCACTCTTAATTCCACAAGTCTTTCATTTAGATGCTCAAACTGAGCATCAAATTTTGGTTACTATTCTTTATGGTAACACAATATTTTGTCTAATGTCTATATAGCCTACCCCATATCCAAGCCATGCCAAGGTCTCATGGCATAATATGAAGTGATCATTTGTTATGTTGGGGCCGTCCTTAAACTAGTCATATACCCAGTTTTTATTTTTTATTTTTTTATTTTTATCCGTACCACTATTTCATATGAACTATAATATTTCTTTGTGAAAAATGCTTAGGATACCGTCAGTGCTAAGCACCACCAATAGTAGAAAGTGGACCCATCTGTGGGTCTATATTACAGAACTCACATTTTATTAGTGAATGGTGTTGAGCATTACCGGTGTCTAATAGCATTGCTCTCTCTTTCTTATTTCTGATTTCTGAGGAGATGTTTTGTATCTACATATTATAATTATATATATGGATGGAATTTGGGTGGGAATGTGGAATTTTCAATAGTATAAAGTTAAGAGGTGTCAAGATGGCATGTTTAGGCACGACATGACATAAGCCAACACTATTATGCCATAACTAAAGACTGTAGAAGGTACATAAGCCAACACGATTATGCCATAACTAAAGACTTTCGAAGGTATTTTTCTTCAGTTGCTTTCGTAAGCTAATTGATTAGCATTTTTCTTAATCAATTTTCAACATAAAGTAGTAATCTTAGATATAGTGCATGAAATAGAAAGGAAAGACATTGATATATTAACTTGTTTGTGGCAGTGGCATTACTGGTGCAACACTGACCACTTATTTTAAACATCTTATAATATTAGTTCCGGTGCATTGCTTTCAAAGAATTGCAGGTAATATCCATGGCTTTTCTCTATGGAATCCGATTGTTAGTGGGAGAGAACATTTACATTTAATCTGTTCAACATAACAAAAAATGGCAATAGCATTATTGACAGCAATGATCACCACAACTACTGGGGAGACATTATTTATTTGCCACTATAATTTTTGTTTTAAATAAATCATAGATTTACATCTCAGTTCTTGAGATATATGTGAATTTTATGATGCCAGTTTTTCCATACTGAGGTGACCATTACTAAAAAAAAATAAGTCTTTACCGTGGAGCAAGTTATTTTGTTTCATTGGTAGGAACTATTTTATACCATTAGATTAAATTTTCAATGGTTAAATATATAGTATGAGTAGTTCTGTGTGGCGTGATGTAAATTTTTAATATGGACGTGCACAGATGTGTCTAATGGACCTCACTAACTTGTGTTTGACGGGACCATAACTAGGGCCGGTAATATGGGTCACAACATAGCTTGAAAACAACACGAATTTCGCGGGTTAAGTTTGAGAAAAAAGAGGTTCGGGTCAGAATTGGATCGACCTAAAATTGACACAAAAAACACAGGTTAATTTCGAGTTAGACCCGCCTAACCCGAACACGACACGAAACTCGTAAAAAACTAAAAAATACATATATCTTTCATTACATATTTTTAATTTTATTATGAACTTGTAATATCATGATAGTTATACTCAAAATCTTATACTATTTGTTTAATTTTAATGGATGTTATTATATTTTAGTGTGTTATGAATTTTAAGTTATTTTTAATATGTAAAAAAATAAATAAAAGTATACAATTTTCGTGTCAATTTCAGGTTCACGAGTCAATTTAGTGTCACGGGTCATTTTCATTTCGTGTCGTGTCGTGTCAACCTGTAAAGTGGTCGTGTCGTGTTCGTATTGTGGTTTTTAAAAAATTTCGTGTCACGAGTCGTGTTCGAATTGACTGTAAATTTTAAAAAAATAATCAAAATACGATACGAACACGACACGTGACACGAATTGTCACCTCTAACCATAACCCCGTTTGCGTTGTATAGCATTTTTTCTTTTCAGCAATTGGATGTTGAAATAAAAATATTGTCATCTAGCTGTCACTTGATAAATACCGAAAAAAGCACGACGTCTAAGATTGTTTGTGAGCCTCATTCATTACCAATATTTGTACTAGAGAGATACACCATGAAAATAATGGAATGTGTCCTAACTCTATAATTGCTTGTTTTCCCTACTAGATCAATCTCAAAAGGCATGTATGTGTATTCTACAGTACTAGATGCCCTTCTTTTTTACTATATAATAATGGATTACTCATTGTTTGGTTCACAGATTTAGAACCATGATTTTTAATCATTCTCAATTTATATGTATTTTTTATAAAAAAATAATATAACGAGTCACGAATCATGATTCAAACTATATCACGGAACCTTATAACAAATACCAAATAAATTGTTTAATTCATTGTGGGACCTACTTTGGAGAATAATAATACATACCGAATTTAGATGTACCTGCCCGTGATTGGCAATATGGTGTGCAAGGCCTTACAGAGAGGACATGATACTAATTTTATTGCTTGTCTTTATAAGAAAGAAGAATATTGTCCAGTACAAGTACTTGTTAGATTGTATTAATTAAAAGACAGATTAATTTTTGGAATTTCATTGGTGAAGGTAAAAATGAGTGTCCAAATGAAAACATAGATAAAAGTTGTGAAGGACTCGAAGTGTGTGGTCCAATTAGGGAAGGCCACGTTATCCCCCTGGAGAAAAACGTGGGTAGCAATCAAAGCAAAATGGTTCTTGACAAAGATGTGGCATCATTTCATTAATTATATATGGTAAAATATCAACTTAATGTCATAATAACGCACGTTATCATCTAGTTATGTACTAGTAATCATGGCTTCACAAGCAGTATTATGTCTGTACCCACTAGATGAAAATCGATGCTTAGATCAACTTTTAGGTCACGTTGAAATTCATTTTAAAATAATTTTATTTTTTTTATAAAAATAAAAATAAATTTTTTTTATTTTTAAATATAAATTATTTTTAAAAATATGTTTGGTAATTTTATCAAGAGATTATTTTTAGTGTAAAAAAATTCTTTAATGTCTCTCTTTCTCTCTCTGTTGGAGAGAGACGAAAACGAAAACAAAAAATGAAAAACGATATTTTTTTTATAAAAATAAAAATAAAATGTTTTCAATCTCAGACATAAATTATTTTTAAAAATACGTTTTGTAGTTTTATCAAGAGATTATTTTTAGTGTAAAAAAACCCGTTAATGTCTATCTTTCTCTCTCTGTTGGAGAGAGAAGAAAACGAAAACAAAAAATGAAAAACGACTAAAAGTCGTTTTTCATTTATCTTTCATTTTACACTAAATTAAAAAATCGTTTTCATTTCTCTTTTTTGTCTTTATTGCGCCAAACGCCGTTTTGAAAATAATTTCATTTTTTCTTTCTCGAATAACATAAAAAATAAAAATGGGATCAATTACAAACACGGCCTTAAATTTAGTAAAAATAAATGAACTCGTATGTATAGTCTAACAATGCTTTTGCAAGAGATTCTCTCTGCAAATGAAATATATTTCATATTTTCCTTTATTAAGGTCTAACACTTAGATGGCCATATAATGCGTGCTAAGTTACACATAATTTAAAAAAAAAATTAAAAAGTTATAAATATCTTTAATTCATTATATTTTCCAACAAATTATTCATTGTCACATATAGTTATAGCTTATGAAAAATGTGTCTTGGCATTTGCAATAGCTACCAAAATGTGATATGGCATTGCTGACCTATAATTAAAGTCATGACAAACAATTATTTATCTAAATTTTTCTTAATTATGCATTAGCATGTTCCTACGTTTTTATGTGGACTTCACAATCAAAATCACGTTTGCTTGCTTTGGTCGTCTTGATTTTGGTAGTAAGCCACTCTCTTTTAAGAGGCACGTCTTAATCAAGTACACATAAAGAAACACCAAAAACTAAAAAGCTAGGATAAGAAATGATTATTTTTTATTAATAATATATATATATATGTTAATTCCTCAATGCCTTAGAAAATACACCACCACCTTAATATATATATATATATATATATATATGGCTTTCTCAATCTTTCCCACTTTTTCCCCTCCCACCAACCTCAAATCAGCTCCTAACAACTCTGAACCTCTCAAATGAAGCAGTTAGTACTCGTGGGGCGATTCACCCATTTCACCTAACTCCACATACATATTCTTCACAAATTCAAATCTTTTTCCATGCAAAGTGGCACTGCCTCATGAAATCATACTTCAACACAATTAGCTTACTAATTATCATTGTTATTGGTGTACAGTTAGGGAAGAATCATAATCAACCAAACTTATTATCCTAAGCAATCCATGATTAAAGTGATTCCCTTTTCGTACCTTTAACCAACCAATTGATCACGAAGGATTATTTATGTGAGATTAAACGGATTAGATTCTCTTCCAACCAATTCTTCTTTTTTCCCCCCCTTATATTTTAAGTGAACATTTGTGGGAGGTTGAACCATATTAGTTGAAAAACATTTGACAATAATGACAAAAAAAATAAAAATAAAAAATGATATGGAGAGTTTTTTTAGTAGATCATGAGAAAATAAACTACCCAAAAATTTTAAGGCATCAAAAACTGTATATTCACATTTTTTTTAATTTAATATAATTTAACAGTTAAAAACTAATCTTTATTAACTCTCCCAAAACATGTCTTTTCAAGCTACTAATCGTTCTAACTAAATAAGGCACTAGTGCGTACCTACCCAAATGTCCATCTCATATTTCCTGCCATGAAAGGAATACAAATATAAATTTTTTTATTTTTTATTTTTTGAGAAACGAGTATGAGGATAAAGTTAGTTGTCCTCACTTGGGGAAAGTGGGAAAAAAGTGACTCTTTACCTTTCCTTACCAATAAATTCCAAAAGAAAATTTGCCCATATCATCATCATCATCATCATCACTTGGTGTTGGAGTTAGTGGGGTACACACCCCTCCTGTCATCATCTCTACCAACTCCTAACCACTATAAGTTTCTATGGCACCCTTTGCAAATGAAAAATAATTGGGAACAAAGATGCATTGATCCTTCTTGGTGCAATTCAAAAAGGAGGGAAAACAGAAAAAAAAAAAGTTATTTATTATAATTTGTTCACTTTGTGAATTCAAATTTTTAATTCGCATTGAGATGTGACATTTTTTTAGAATTTTTTACTGTAGCAGAAAAAGTTAGATGTGATATTTTTTGAGAGCTTTTTTACTGTAAAAACCTAAAACTGAAAACTCGAATCGGTGAAATGAACGAGGCTTTAGTGTCAAGATATAAAATTTGGCATATCGTAGAGTGGTGTTAAATTATTTTACTTTTATGATATGATAATTCTATTTTATTAGAAAAATATTTAAGAATAATTCCGGTGTTAAGCACTGAGCCGAGCCAAGCCACTCATCATTTCCCTCCGCGTGGGCCCCAAGTCTATTGCGTTTCTTTCTCTCTTAATATGGCTTGTGTGGCTCGGCTTAGTGGCTTAAATAGGGTGCATTTTTATGCACTTATCAAGCACCACTATTAGTAGAAAATAAATCTAATGTTACGAAACCTACTTTCTATTAGTATTTGGTGTGCAGCATCACACATACCTTGTAATATTGTTCATTTTACTAACACATATAGTAACATATGGTGTCCAATAACTACTAGTACTAGTAATAATAATAATAATAATAATAATAAATTTTATTGGTGTTGTTTTAGGGATTAGAGGGTCCTATTCAATCCCATGGCGGGGGAATATCTTGATTTAAAATTTTCCAAAATAGGAATCAAGGATAATGTATTTCAATCAAACAGTGGCCAACCCTTTGAGTCATGGCCCTACCATATGTGTGTGTGCACTTTGATCCCACGTCCCAAAAACCCAAAATGCTAAAAAAGGAATAACATTACTTCAAAATTACTTTTCAGCCTTGGTATTGTAGAAAATGTCCCTTTGTTGGCATTTCCTTTTTTTGTCTGCCAAGTTCATTGATAGAACATTGACTTTTTCCATCTAGTCCCTAATTAATTAGAAGCAAATAGCTAGCTCAATTATAAAACAGTTGTTTTGAGAACAAACGAACGGTGGATAATGTCACTTGACTTTTCATTTCAATGCTCCCAACAAAAATAATCGTCTCATTTCCATTTTGAGCTTCAATTTGCAAATATTGCATCTTTAACCTCCAATTTTACAAAATTTCTCAATTCTCACAGTCTCTAACATTGCAAAAATTTGGACACTTGGAAAGTGCAGATGGAGAAAAATTTTTAAAGTTCAAAATTAGAGAGCAAATTAATACAATCTAGATAGCTAAGAAGATAAGTGAGCTTAATCCAAGATTCTATGTTTATTATTTTGTTTTGCCCAAAACATCCCTAAAATCATGTTTAAACCCCACCACTACCCTCCCTCCCCCAATAAAACAAAACAAAAAAAGACCTTTTCAGCCTTGTACAAATACAAATAGAACACTTATATTATATTATCGTTGATTTAGTCAAAATTATATTAATATATAAAAAAAGTTTCTCATATAGATTTGAAAAATAACACTATCGATAGTGTATTTTTTATGTCCTATGTAGAACTTTTCATAAAATAAAATGTCTTTATTTTATTTTTTTTGATAAAATCCACAGAGAACACATAAATATATTAACTACGAGAAACATCAAAAAGAGCCCACATCATATTAACTATAGGGTTTTTTTTAATTTGCATGTTTCTAGACGTTAAAATTAATCATAATCCTACCAAAACTAAAACATATGTAAAACTTAAGAGAATCTAATACAAATAATACAAATATGACAGTCTAGAATAAAATAAAATGCTCTCATACCCATCTCTCATGTTTGACTCTTTTTTTTTCTTTTTCTTTTTTGATCGATCACACAAACTCTCCAAGCCGAGCAAAACATAACAAAGAAGACGTAAACGACACCTATCTTCTATCTCTCTCTCTAAACCATCTTCTCCCGCAGACTAACCCGAGAAAAAGGAAATAAATAAAAAAAACCGTTATCAGTCGGATCTGGCGGCTCGGAAATGGCGGTTTGCGTGGAGAGAAGCGTATGGGACAGTGTTTTGGAGCTGACGAAGGTGGCTCAGCAAAAGGGCAGCGACCCTTTGGTGTGGGCAATCCAGTTGTCGTCCAACTTGAACTCCATGGGCGTCTCTTTGCCTTCCGTGGAGGTCGCCAATGCATTGGTCTCCTACATTTGCTGGGAAAACAACGTCCCCATCGTCTGGAAGTTTCTAGAAAAGGCATTGGTCTTCAAGATCGTCCCTCCTTTGCTCGTCCTTGCTTTGCTCTCTAGCAGGTTTGTTTCTTGGTTTGTTTGTGCGTGTTTCTTGAAATTTCTCCTTGTGGGTATTGGGAAAAGGGTCTTAATTTGATTCAAAGTTTTCGTTTTTCTTTATTATATAAAAGAAAAACTGGATTGTATTTGTTGGGTTCTTTGTTATGTGTGGTTGTGTTGATTAAAATGTTGTGTTACTTTTTACGTGTGTTGTGTTGCGTTTCACGGTTTGAAATGGGACTTCTTGCTGGCAAAAGTATGAACTTTGAAACATTTGATATGTCATACTCTTTCTATTGGGTCATTCCTAGTAGATTGAAAGTTGGTCCTTTTTTTTTTTTTTTTTTTTTAAAAAATAAAATTTTTTTTTTTTTTTTTTTTTTTTTCAAGAACTAAAATGTTGTCTTTTTTGTTATGTTTGTTGTGCTGAGTTTCATGGTTTGAAATTGGTCTCCTTGTTGGTGAAAGTATAATCTTTGACACATATTGTTACGTCGTACTTTCTATTGGGTCATTCATAGTAGATTGGAAGTTGTTCTTGTTTTTAACTAGAATGTTATGTGCGGTTGTTTTGAGTTTCGTGGTTTGAAATTGGTCTCCTTGTTGCTAATAGTATAAGCTTCTACTCATTTATTATGTCACACCTTGTACTGGTCATTCCAAATATATTGAAAATTTTCTTCTCTCTCTCCCTCTGTCTAAAAAAAAAAAAAGAATGTTGTGTTATTTGGTGATGTGTGGTTGTGTTGAGTTGAAACGATCTACTTGTTGGTAAAAATGTAATCTTTGACACATTTGTTATGTCATACTTTCTTTCTACAGGGTCATTCCTAATAGATGTTCTCAGCCAGTAGCATATAGACTTTATATGGAACTTCTCAAGCGACGTGTTTTCACCCTTAAATCTCAGATGAACGGGCCAAATTTTGAAACGCAAGTTTTTGTTTTCGTTTTCGTTTTTCTTGTCAATGTCGTTCAACTTGATATTCTTTCATTTTATCGATGATTATGCTAATAAAAAGTTCATTTTCTTTTTTTCATCTTCAATTTCTTTCCTATTATCTTCATTCAGGGTTACGAAATCAATAGATGGTGTTCTTCATCTTTCCAATATATTTGGCCTGCCAGCAAGTGAGCCTGGGGTTTTTGTGGTTGAGTTTATCTTTTCTATGGCGTGGCAGTTGCTTGATGCATCATTAGATGATGAAGGGTTGCTTAACCTTACTCTTGAGCAGAATTCAAAATGGGTAACTAAACCGCAAGACGTGGAAATAGATGGTCATGGTGGTTATGGTGAGAAGTGGAGTGAACATAATGAGTTATTGAAGAATGCAAACACTGTCATGGCCATCGAGATTATTGGAGAAATGCTACAAAATATAGTGACATCAAGAATTCTGTTTTTGGCTCGTCGACATATGTATGAATTCGTTCTTTTCATTAAATTTTATGTTTCGTTTTGTCAAGCTTTAGATATGAAGAGTTCTTTTTGCATTTCGTTCTTGACTTCGTCTTGGATGGTAGATATTGCTTAAGAATGCTCTTCCACTTTCAGGCAAACACATTGGACGAGTTTCATTGGGAGATTACAGCTACTTGCAGCAAGTTCATCCTCGTTGAGAAACTCGAAAACTCTGTCACCGGAGTCTCTTCTCCAATTGACCTCAGACACTCGCATTGTCTTGTCTCGCGAATGCAAAACAAGTTCATTGCAGAAGTTCCATGCTGTTATGGCTTTTGGATCTCTGGCTTCTTCTGCTGGTCTCTGCCATGGGGCTAGCCGTTCTGCTCTATGGCTTCCTCTTGACCTTGTATTAGAAGATGCCATGGATGGATATCAAGTTGAGGCAACAAGTGCCATAGAAAGAATTTCTGGTAAAGCGCTGTTTATTTTTTCGCCTCTTGTTGTAGTTTTTAAGGTGGTCATCTCTTTCATGAAGACAATTCTTGTGAGGATAAAAATTTAAAAATTTCCATTTTTACAGGCTTGATTAAGACCCTCCAAGCAATAAATGGAACAACCTGGCATGACACGTTTTTAGGTCTTTGGATTGCAGCTCTTCGTCTAATTCAAAGGGTTAGACTATGTGACTTGTGTTGTGATTTAACTATGTTATTGAAATCTTTTGCAACAGTGAATATAACCTCCTCTTTTTTCTTTTTTTTTTTTTTTTTTTTTTTTTTTTTTTTTTTTTTTTTTCACTAAGCTGTTTTAGCACCAAATTTACATCAGACCAAAGCAACCATTACTTTATGAAGTGTCTTCTCATGTTCAGTTTTTTCACTTTGTTGTTAGGAAAGGGACCCCATGGAGGGCCCCGTGCCTCACCTCGATACTCGCTTATGCATGCTATTGTGCATCACAACTCTTGTGGTTGCTGACCTAATTGAGGAGGAAAGTGCTCTACTTAATGAAACAGAATGTGGCTCCACCAATCACTGGAAAGAAAAGGAGGTTCCGGGAAAGCGCCGGAACGATTTAGTCTCCAGCCTGCAGATGTTGGGTGATTATCGGGGACTGCTGGAGCCTCCTCAATCTGTTGTTTCCGTGGCCAATCAAGCTGCTGCAAAAGCAATGTTGTTTATTTCAGGCATTGGTGTTGGGAATGCATACTTTGAGTGCCTCAGTGTGGAAGACATGCCAATCAACTGTTGTAAGTAATATCCAGCGTCCATTTTCCTTGTTAGCGAGTTCTCTAATATTGTTGGCAGAAAGCTAGAACCATCATAATAACAGGGCCGTTTGGTTCATAGTTTAGAACAAAAATTTTGAACAGAAATTCGGTATTTTTGTGAGAGAAAACAATGTAAGAAAAAGGTTTGAATTGTGATTACCCACGAAATATTCTGTACTATTTTCTGGGTGATCAATTATTTTTTTTAGACTTTCCACACTTATACTGTATCCTTTTCTACAGCTGGTAACATGCGTCATTTGATAGTTGAGGCTTGTATTGCTAGAAATCTGCTGGACACATCTGCATATTTCTGGCCGGGCTACGTGAATGGACGTATCAGCCAAATACCTCAAGGGGTGCCGGCTCAATTTCCCGGTTGGTCATCATTTCTGAATGGAGCTGCACTTGCACCACTAATGATAAGTGCTTTGGCTTCAAGCCCTGCTTCAAGGTACATATGTACTTAAAATTTTGAATTAACATGTTTAAATATTTCAAATCATAATTTGTTTGTTGCCTCAAGGTGTGTCAGTCTCGTGTTTGTTTTGCGTCTATTTTTGTGGATATGTATGGTTTTACCTTCGTGGAAAAGTGAAATCCATATAGTCGACCCCAATTAAGTTGGGATTAAGGCTTGTTGTTGTTGTTGTTGTATGGTTTTACCTTCGGTCACTAAGTACGAGGCCTTCACAATGTTTCTGGTGGTTCTTATGTACCACAGATTTGAAGGAAACTCCATAATAAATTTTAGATATATTTTCTTTCTTTTACTGTGGCCTGGTCTTCAGTTACTTCTTTTTCTTTCTGAAGCCAGGTATATCAGATGCTCTTTTTTGTAAATTTACTGAAAGGTAAAGCCACTGAAATTAAGCTCATGGATTTGATGGAAGCTTAGCAGAGCTCGAGAAAGTATTTGAGATAGCAATCAAGGGATCGGATGATGAGAGGATATCTGCTGCTACAATTCTCTGTGGAGCCTCGCTGATTCAGGGGTGGAATATACAGGTAATGAGATTGAGTTGTAATACTTAAAAAACATGTTTGGAACTCTGGCTCCCATTAATCAAGGCAAGACTGAAAATTCCTCAATATGTTTTTTTTTCCCCATTTGATGCAGGAACATACGGCTCATTTTATAATCAGATTATTGTCTCCTCCAGTTCCTGCCGATTGTTCTGGGGCTGACAGCCATTTAATTGGTTATGCTCCAATGCTGAATGTGCTCATTGTTGGAATAGCATCGGTTGACTGCGTTCAAATTTTTTCTCTACTTGGCTTGGTATGTACATAGATTTTTACACAAACATAAAGCTTAACTATAACCTTCATAGCATCATGATTGGAAAAAGTATTGCTATTTATCAGCACTGATGATCATCACCATACCTTTTCAACTGATCAGAGATTAACATGTTAACTCTGGGGCCGAAACGTCTTACATATGGATCTCTAATTGGTTAAAAAACTGGTGGTGATGATCACCACTGGTGATAATGAGCACTTTTCAACTAGAAAAGGAATGGTATCGAGCTTTGAAGGATGCAGTTGGTACTAATGTTTTTTTTTTTTTTTTCGAAATTCTTGCCAGGTTCCACAACTTGCTTGTTCACTAATGCCGATATGCGAGGTGTTTGGTTCATGTGTTCCTAATACCTCTTGGACTCTTACAACAGGAGAAGAAATCTCAGCCCACGCAGTGTTTTCCAATGCATTTATTGTTCTTTTGAAGCTATGGAGGTTCAATCATCCTCCTCTTGAGCATGGAGTGGGAGATGTACCCACAGTTGGATCCCAACTTACTCCCGAGTACCTCCTATCCGTGCGTAATTCTCTTCTAGTATCTTCTGGAAATACCTTCAAGGACAGAAACAAAAGGAGACTTTCTGCTGTTGCTAGTTCATCGTCTCCTCAAGCTGTGTTTGTAGATTCATTTCCAAAATTAAAAGCCTGGTATAGGCAGCACCAAGCCTGTATAGCATCAACCCTCTCTGGTCTTGTTCATGGAACCCCAGTTCATCAGATTGTTGACGGACTTCTTAACATGATGTTCAGAAAGATTAATAGAGGAAGCCAGTCTTTAACTTCTGCTACTTCTGGGAGTAGTAGTTCTTCTGGACCTGGAACTGAAGATAACTCACTGAGACCTAAATTGCCTGCTTGGGATATTTTGGAAGCTGTCCCTTTTGTTGTTGACGCTGCTCTAACAGCATGTGCTCATGGAACTCTTTCACCTCGCGAGCTGGCTACAGGTTAGTTCGGCACTCTTAACAAACAAGACCAAAATTCAAGCATAACTCACGACAACAATCATTTAGTTTCTTTCAGCAGTGTGTCTTTCTCAAATCAGTAGTCCTAACCCCTAAGGGTCACCTTTTTTTCTGATTGTAAATTTAGTTCCATGTTTTAGAGACAGAAAACGGAATGAACCATTATGCTTAATGTGGTTCAGCTAACTAGAGATGTTTTTCTATCTCAGGGCTTAAAGATTTAGCTGATTTTCTTCCCGCATCTTTGGCGGGCATCGTCAGCTACTTCTCTGCTGAAGTCACTCGTGGAATTTGGAAACCAGCTTTTATGAATGGAACAGATTGGCCAAGCCCTGCTGCAAATTTGTCCAACGTTGAGCAGCAAATAAAAAAGATCCTAGCTGCTACTGGTGTTGATGTCCCTAGCCTTGCTGCAGGTTCATCTCTTTTATATTTATACACACATATATATATATATATATATATAATATGAGTTTAAGATGCTATATTATATTTTTATTTTTGAGTATGCATGTCACTGGCTGTCTGTGGACGCCTCAGGGAAAAAGTCAGGGAGCTAGGATCATTGGTAGAATGAAAATTATTCCTGACTTCAATGGCATGCCTGCTTGCTGTTTTAGAATGAGCTTGGTTTTATTAAATTGGTGTCTGTGAAAAGTTTTTCCTTTTTTCTTTTCCCTCATCTTTGAAGAGCTGGTTTTTCCAATTGAGCACTTTGACTGAGTTTCTGACTTGTTACTTTCACAGGGGGAACCTCTCCTGCTACACTTCCACTTCCCCTGGCTGCCTTTGTAAGCCTAACAATAACCTATAAGATTGACAAAGCCTCAGAGCGTTTTCTAAATTTGGCTGGCCCCACCTTGGAGATCCTTGCAGCTGGCTGCCCCTGGCCTTGCATGCCAATTGTGGCGTCCCTATGGACCCAAAAGGCTAAACGATGGAGCGACTTCCTAATATTTTCTGCATCTCGCACCGTCTTCCTCCACAACAGTGATGCAGTGGTTCAGCTTCTTAAAAGCTGCTTCGCTGCCACACTCGGCCTGAATGCCACTCCGGTCTCGAGCAATGGAGGTGTTGGAACCCTTCTTGGCCATGGATTTGGAACACATTTCTGCGGTGGAATGTCCCCTGTGGCCCCTGGGATTCTTTATCTACGTGTCTACAGATCAATGAGAGACATAGTGTTCATGACGGAAAAAATTGTCGCTGTCCTGATGCATTCCGTGAGAGAGATAGCATCTAGTGGTCTTCCCAGAGAGAGGTCAGAGAAGTTGAAGAAAACCAAGAATGGAGTTAGATATGGACAGGTTTCACTTGCTGCGGCAATGACTAGGGTGAAACTAGCGGCGTCACTCGGTGCTTCGTTAGTATGGCTTACAGGAGGCTTAGTTCTGGTTCAGTCATTGATCAAAGAAACTTTGCCTTCTTGGTTTATATCCAATCACAGGTCGGAGAACGAACAAGGGTCAGAAGGGATGGTGGCAATGCTTGGGGGTTATGCTCTTGCATACTTCACAGTGCTCTGTGGAGCATTTGCATGGGGTGTTGACTCATTATCAGCAGCGTCGAAACGACGTCCTAAAGTCCTAGGGACCCACTTGGAGTTTTTGGCGAGTGCACTCGATGGGAAGATATCACTCGGCTGTGATGACGCCATGTGGCGTGCTTATGTCTCGGGCTTTGTGAGCCTAATGGTGGGTTGCACACCGAATTGGGTGCTTGAGGTAGATGTGGATGTGTTGAAGAGACTGAGTAATGGACTAAAGCAGTGGAATGAAGTAGAACTTGCTCTGGCTTTGTTGGGGGTTGGTGCGATGGGTGCGGCTGCTGAACTAATAGTTGAAAATGAGAATTAATCTTGTGTAAATTCTTTTTACCCTTTCTTTTTGAATTTTTGGTTCGCGGGGGTAATGTAGAAATCTAGTTATAATTAGGTTGTTAAATAGAGAATTTTTGGTAAAATTTTGTAATGAAGGCTGCCTTGCTCATGATTGCGGGCCATTTTTTGTCTCCCTTTCGGAATGCAATATCATAATCTGTCACTAAGCAAGCATGGTTCCTTGCAAGCCTCTTAAATATAGACAATGCAGACAATGCAGAGTCTAGTTGCAAAATTTTAATCAATGAGAAGATAGGTTTGCCTGCAAACAACAGTTGTTAGCATGGAAGTTCTAGGAGAAATCGTTGTTATTTGACTTATTGTTCTTGCTCTTTTTCATCCCAGGCCATTTTTCGTTGTCATTCCAATCTTCACTAGTGAAAACAAGAGAGAGGAAATTCAAAATCTTGATCATGTAAGCCATTTTTCTTGAGACAAAAATAAGTTTCAACTAATTATCTTTCAATGTCACAAAGCTTTTTAAGGTCTCGTTCACTTCGCGGATTCGAGTTTTCAATTCAAGCTGAGATATGACATTTTTTGAGAGCTTTTCACTGTAGTAGAAAAAATTAAATGTGATATTTTCTGAGAGTTTTTCACTGTAGTAGAAAAAAATTAAATGCGACATTTTTTGAGAGCTTTTTACTGTAAAAACTTAAAACTGAAAACTCGAATCGGTGAAATGAACGAGGCCTAAGTTTCAACTAATTATCTTTCAATGTCACAAAACTTTTAAGAATATTTCCCAAGACCTTTAGTCCATCATACAACGCCGCTACACCCTGGAGATTTCTTCAATCTTTGAACTTGCATGTTTCTTCTTACTAAAAATGCTTCCTCCCACCTACCCACATCTGCATATATGTTGGACAGAAGAACTCTACCTGCTCCATGGGATGGTTCCAACCTCGCTAAATTTTGTGCAGCCCTTTCGCCTACTTCAACGTTCCCATGAGTTCTGCATGCTGCCAATAGCGTGCCCCATATTACTATATCTGCCTTCATTGGCATGCTCTTTATAAGTTCTTCAGCTTCTTCTAATCGCCCAGCTCTGCCTAAGAGATCCACCATACAACCATAGTGCTTGATATCAGGTTCTATGTTGTACACATTCTTCATACTCTTGAAATATCCCTCTCCAGCCCCAACTAAACCAGCATGGCAACAGGCACTTAGTACCCCAATGAACGTGATTGCATTGAGTTTTATGTGACGCCTCTGCAAGTCGGAAAATATTTTGAGAGCTAATTTTGCGTCTCCATGCATGGCAAGTCCACATATAATGGCATTCCATGGTGAGACAGTGGAAATCTTGTCGCGGATTTGATAGAACATTTCCAAGGCAGTATTTACATTCCCACACTTGGCATACATGTCGACGAGTGCTGCACTTAAATTGTCATTAAGAAGGATGGATTTACTGAATATGTATTCATGGGCCCATCTTCCTTCTTTCAATGTGCCTAAAGTAGCAATTGCAGACAAAACACTCACCATAGTAATTTCATTTGCTTGGACCCCACTAGCTATCATTTCATGGAAGAGCTCCAGAGCCTCATTAGGCTGCTCATTCTGCGTATAACCAGAAATCATGGCACTCCATGAGAATACGTCTCTTTCGGGCATCTCATCAAATAACTGCCTTGCTTGGTCGATCATCCCATTTTTTATGTATCCTGCAATAAGTGCATTCCAAGACGCAAGATGATCCTTGATGCCCACTTCAAACTGCAGACGCGCAAGGCTGGTGCTACCACAAGCTGCATAAAAGTTGATAATAGTTGCTTGTATAAAGTCATAACAGTCAAAACCTTCCTTAACAATTACACCATGAATCTGCCGACCCTCTGCAAAAGCCATGAAACGCCCACATGCCGAAACTAAATCAACAACCATAACATCATTAGCTCGCAGTCCAGCGTGCAGCATTGCACAACACATCATTAGAGCTTCACTTAACCTTTCTACTTGCACATAACCATCGATCATTGTACCCCATGAAACCACATCTTTTACAGGAATCCTTTCAAACAATTCTCTAGCTAGATCAACAAGCCCCGCCTTTGAAAACCCATTCAGCATTACATTCCAGGAAACTATATTCCTTTCAGGCATCTCGTCAAACAATGTTTTGGCATCCCCTAGACTAGAACAAGCGCAATACATGTTCAACAAATTAGTTGACACAAAAACAGACCCCAAAAGCTGCAACTTGATAACCAATCCATGAAGCATTCGGCAATCCCAAATCCCGCCAATATGCACACAGGCTGAGATCAAGCTCGCCATCATCACCTGATTCGGGGCAATACCCTCAAACCTCATGTCCTTAAACAATTGAGTTGCTTCCTTCCAACATTCATTTCTTGCAAGGCCCATTATCATAGTAGTATACGAAATACAACCTTTGCCAGGCATAATCTCAAACAGTTGGCGGGCATTATCCAACTGCCCAGATTTAACATACCCAGAAACCATAATATTACACGACACAGTATCGAGCTTAGAACAAGAATCAAACAACGTCCGAGCATCGGAAATGAACCCGCATTTGGCGTACATACTAATCAAGCTGTTGGCAATGAAAGTGTTGGAACCGAGCCCGGATTTCAATACAAGAGAGTGGATTTGTTGGCCCTGAAAGACGGCTGAGAGTGAAGAGCAAGACTTCAACGCCGATACCAAAGCGAGCTCGTAATCGGAGCGGTTTTGGTTCGTGCCGAGACGAAAGAACGTTCGGAGATAGTCCTCCGGGTTTTGAGTGAATTGGGGGAGAGATTTGGTGGTTCCGGTGGAGACCCATCTGAGATGTGGCGGCGGGAAGGGAAAGTGAGGGAAGAAAGGGAAGGTTTTGGGTCGGAATGAGAAGAACATCGGATGACACCATTGCATAACGTTGGAGAGTTTCAGTTGGGATTTGGATCCATTTGAAAGGAGAAATTTGCTAGAATGACAATCCAAGAAATTAGCAAAATGACTTATTCGAAACATCAGGTATTTCTTATTTAAAAATAATTTTATTGTGAACAATATTTATAAATAATATTGTATACGTGAATAATATCGTATATATAAATAGTACTATACGCAGCGTATAAATCTGACAACATAACTATTAAAATAAATAAAAAAATATTATAATTAATAGCGGAGTTTGGCTAAATATTATCTACGTCTCTGGACATTGTGGACCACTCTATTTACTAAAGAAAAAAAATATTACAAATTGCACATAAATTATAAAAAGCTCACAAATTGAAAATCTAAAGAATTTCTTATAAATTTACAAAGGGGAGAAACTCTCAATTTTCAGGATGCAAAACAAATGAAGGGAAGCCTGTGTTTATAGCCTTTGTCTCCCTCTTTTCTAAGCGTAAATCAGCTGTAAACAGATGAGTTCACTTCTTAAATCATCACCATTTTCGATACTCTCTATCTTCTTCTTCTCACTCTCTGACTTTCTCTTTTAGCTTTCAACATAAATGTGCAGTCTATATTTTTAACAATGAGCCACCCATATTAATTAACAAGATCTTTTTTATTTTTTTGGTAATTCTTTATTAAAAAAATAATTATTTTTAATCATTCTGTAATCATTTTGTAAATAAAAATTTAAAAAAAATTATTTTACTAATAAAACTTTCCTATTTAGTCATTTTTACAAGGCCTCATTTGAAGAGAAAGAAAGTCGTTGGCTTATAGTAGTTTAGTCAAATAGACCAAGTTTTGGAGGGAAAGAACGGAAGGGGGTAAATACTTGTTTGCAATTACGTAGTTCATCTTATATTTACAGGTTTTAGTAAAATTTACACTCTCCTCTTGAAAACTACACATCTAGCCCTCACATTCAAACTAATTTTGATTTTATTGACAAATTGTCTTTCACTAGATTTCGTTGACATTATTAACCTCATACAACAAGGACAAATGAGAAAGAATATGAACCCACAAAAGTTCAAACCATCACGTAAATGGTAAACGGGCACAAATGTTTTTAGGTTGTGTTTAATTTTAGTGAGAGGTTAGGTGTGTGTATAAGAATATGGACACGAAAAAAACTTAAATCGTGTTTGTAAACAAGGCTTAAAGGGTACTTTGAGATTTAAAATGTGTGTGTGTTTGTGTCTATATATATATATA